>NW_021636513.1:0-26739 GCF_004799145.2 Neltuma alba
TTGGATCTTGTCGCTATTTGTCGATCATATTATCGATCAACCATTTATCTATAATATGATCGAACATTGCCTCATAACTTTTCATGCAGAATTTATTTTAGTGGCTTATTGATCACCTGATCGATAAGAACATTGTCGATCACATGATCAATAATCAACATATTTTGTACACACCGTGCTCTTCGATCACCAGATCGATAATCAGATTATTGGTAACATTATCGATAACCCACTTCATGTCTACTTTGTTTCACATAACATGATTGATAAATCAGCTCTTTGGTTTTACAAGAAAAGACCTCTTTATCGATAACATTATCGATCAACCTTTTATCGATCATCTATTCGATCAACTTACATAGCCTGTGCTTTCACAAAATATACTTCTGTCTATTGTTTATCGATAAGGTTATCCATCATTCATTTATTGATAAAGTGTTCGAAAATTAGTGTTCCAAAAGTTATTTCTATAACACTGTTTATCGATAACCTGATCGATCAACAAGTGTTCGATCATGAGGCGATTTCAGTCCAAACCTTAAGTCTCGATGTTTCTCAAAATTTATCATATGTTTCATTCGAGCTTTTCTCGGCCTTCATAAATATCTTGTTTCACTATTTAAAGAGTGTCAAAATTAAAAGCAACCTTGATTTTCATTGTCTTGCATCATAGCATGATATCACTATTTCCTTTTATCGATCACCTTATTGATAAACTGTTGATCCATCACTTGATCGATAATCTTAGTTCTCTGGTTCAAAAGTTTTCACTCAGAATAATCGATAACCTGATCGATCAAGTAATAATCAAACATCACTTCGATCAAGCACGTTCACTTACTACCCAGTACATCTGGCAACTAGTTGATTCTAACCATAAACTCTGAATATTTGATTATCAGTTGTTTGGATCTACTCTTGATCTTATTCTATAAAGAAAAACTTATTGAATTAATGTATTTTTGTAGATTACGAACAAAATCCCAACGGCACTCCAACGGTTGTCCAAGTAGCCTGTAACCTACCTTGTCAAAAGCATTAATGGCGGAAACCGTTGCAACTGGAAAAACACGCAACCAGACTCACAACGGCTAGAAGCTCTTCCGTCTAATAGTTACTAAATGACCTCAACTATAAAAGGTGCAAAGAAGCATTAAATGAACAGATTGAGTACGCGAGCTACCCTCTGTTGATTTTTACTATTGCATTCAATACTCTGTTCTTCCATAACACCGAGTGTCAGTGATTATCATTTATTCACTCTGTAAGGGAGTTTATTTACTACTCATTAATCACGTTAGTTTGATACTCAAGGGTGCGAACTCTTGAGTGGGGCTGTAACCTTACGGGAAGTAAGGGGGAGTGATTGAGAGTTTCAATTACTGTACTGAGGTGCCAAGAGCCCAATCAATCTTGGAACATAGTGAAATACTCATAGATGTTCTAAGGACTGGACGTAGGTCAAGTGGTTGAGACCGAACCAGTATAAATCTTGTGTCTTCCTCTCTACGGTGAAATCATTCTAAACTCACACTCTCTATTTTTGAATAGTTCTTTGTTTTAATTTCGTAAATTTTTATAACTCACACCAATTCACCCTCCTCTTGGGTAAGATTGCCACTAACAATGAGGACCAGTAAGACCCAAACATTTACCTAGACTACCTTCAAGGAGTGAAGGTGTTATATCAGACTTAAGGACTGGGCAATCCTTACCTGGATACTGAAGACTGGACTTATATGATGACAAAAATGCTTCCATGTACCCCTTTATAGGTGCATAAGTTCTATCACTTGGATGAGATACCGGGTTTAGGCACTGAGGATTATATCCAAAGCCTTGAAAGCTTTGTTACGAGTCACTACTTTTAGAACAATTGGACCTTCATAGCACTGATGTAGGACTTTTTCGATATAGCTAACCATTGTAGGTTAGTCTGGCATGTTTGATTGCTATGTATGTTTGAACTATATTGCTGTGACTGATGATTGATGCTTGAATGATGTATTATGAATGCATATGTCGTTTATTTCTTTTTCCTTTGTTATGTGAAACATCTTACCTTTAACCCTCTTAGAGTATGCATTCATAAGCATTATGGTTCAAGCAGGCTAAAATACAAGCCCGTGGATTAAAAAATTTTCAACAAAACTACTCAAATTACTTTTCACTGTTTAAATTCAGATTTCAGGTCCAATTTTGAAAAATCATAACTAATTCTATAAAAATCGTATCTCCTTCTGTACACATCCAATTGAGGCAATCTACCTCTCATTTTAAACCTTGGGATGTGTACTATGAATCTGCAAAATTTTGTGGCTTAACTCATTCATTTGATGAGTTAAACTAGAGCTACAAACTCACTGCTCCATGACCTACGTTTTATCCCTTAACCTCTTTTTACTTTAATTCTTTCTATTTCTTTGGCATACATAAATTGGGTTTACGCTTTCCCAATCATCCTCATACATTTCTATTCCTCCCATAAACATTGTAATTAAATACATGGCGTCATTGGCATCTATAACATAAATTACATAATAGGAGAATTACACATTGAATAATAACATCATTCATTAATGTCAATAATTCTCCACTTTCTTCTCCTTGCCTCTCGTGACATTATTGCCCACACCATTGATTGACCTAAATGGTTGGTTAGGGAGGGGTAAGATTCGAGAGAATCTTAGTAGTAAACACTACCCATAAGCATGCAAGACATAATGTAAATGCATGACATGTTATAATGTCCCAAACATTAACATGTGAATACCATGGAAAGTAAGCTAAAGCATTTCATGCTTTCATAATATATTACCAAGGCAAAGCATAACATAAACTTGCAAACATAACTTTGTAAATATTTCATCATAGCTTAGTCACATCATGACAATACAACCACATCATGCAAGCATACATACCAAATATAGCCTCTTGCTTTTCCTTTGATTCCCTTGTCTTTCCAACCTATGGATTTTCAGTCAACACCATTAAACATCCTCTTGGATGTTCTAAGGTCCTAAACACATCCATACATAATGTCAAACATTCATTAGAACCAAGACACTAACCTATTTCTTACTTGATTCTTTCTTGAACATAATTGAATTCTAACTTTTGAGTTTTAATTCCAATCTTCCTAAAATTATTTCCACATGCTATTCCCACATAATTTTACATGTAGAATCCATTTCTAAGCTCAAAACAATCAAAATCCAATCCCAACTATTCAGAATAGTCAAGGCCGAACAGAATCACAAACTAAGGGAAAGTTGGATTTCTTGCAAAATCAATACAGAACCACTTGATTCTTGTTGTTTCCAAGCCTTTAAACACGCTTCTAGCATTAATTTTATCTTCTCCTATTCTAATCAATTCGTGCAGCACCTCCCCATATGATTTTAAGCTGCCAAAAACCATTAAAATCTACAACCAAGCTCAACAACAACAAGGGTAGCTAAAACTACATCAAAAATGGCACACATACCTTGTTTTAGAGCTTGATCTGGCCTAGGACCACTTGGGCTTTCTTTCTCTCTCTTCTTTCTCTCTCTAGAAACCATTTTGAAAGAGCTTCCCAATGGGTTCCTTGTGCTTGGACGAAATGATAGGGAGGGGAGAGGTATTTATAGAAAACAAGACTGAATTTCGACCGTTGATCTTAAATATATGTGGCTTGATCTGGATCGTCCATTTTCTCTTTTTATCTTGTGATGACATGTGTCCTATGACATCATGCTTACCTCATATTGATGACATCATGCTTACATCATCAAGCCACGTCTTTAATCCAACTGCACACGTGTCTTGCATCCAACTGTACACGTCTTGCATTCAACTGTACACGTAATACCTTCTTTTCCCATATAATCGTACACTTGTCTCTTCCATATTCCTTCATCATTTTGGCATTAAAATAGGGAGGAAATTAATATAAATTCATCATGCAAAATATAGCCCTTAGGCATTCCTCCATCTATTTTTACCATTCTACACTACACCATATCGAGTACTTTTTTTGAGTCTTGACTCACCCGATACCACTGGGACATGTTCTAATACCTTTTTCTCATCTTAATTAAGTACATATATAGTACCATATTAGAGGAGCATAGATGAAAATAATTAGCTCTACTGAGAGGCTACTTAACCTTACTGAGTCACGCAGTAGAGATTGCATTATAACGGGTAGACAAAGGACTGTCTAAAATATTCTCGTACTGTGTTCTGATTTTTATGCTGTCCATAAATATCTTCTATTTACTCAGCATGATAACTCATAGGTGTCATGATTGCATTTGGTGACTCAGCATGATGACTCGTAAGTGTCATAATTGCCTTTAGTGACTCAGCATGCTGACTCAACACCTTCGTGATGGTCTTTAGATATTTTCTTTCTTCTTTTTTCTAGAAATATTATTAGATAATACTTAATCAAGGTTACCTTCTCTAAATTCTTTCTATCGGCTCGTAACTCCGTTGATATGTATCTGGGTTTCATTCTTTCCCTTTCGTTATGGGAAATTCCTCTAATTTTTCTTGAATCAAAAGTCAAACTCTAGACAGCTATTTTGACTTTCCCGGATATGGTATAAATAAGCTTTAATTTTAATTAAAGCTAACCTTTTTAGTTTCTGGGGATGGAATTAATTTTACAATCTGTGTAAATTCCTCAACTACTATTTCCCAGTTTTCTCGATTATTTGAGGCCGTCTCATAGCTTAAATAATTCAATTTAAGTTACTATCTCAAATTATCCAAAACCCTGGAATGACTTCAGGGCATTTCCATCATTTCTAGCCTTATTGGCTCTAGGATCATATTCCCATTTTTCTAGAATTTTTCTAAGTCATTTGGGCCCTTTTTTGCTAACTCTGAGCATTGGCCGACCTGAACTTTTATTATTTACAATTAGGTCCCTACTTGGGCTAGGAATCTCTTCTTTGCAATTTAATCCCTCCTTAGGCTTATCTTTCGAAACCATCTCTTGCAAGTTTCTAGCATAACCTCTAGCTCTTAGTTGTTTCCAGTTCATCATTCTTTAGTCCCCGAACACTATTGTTTTACATATTTGCCCTTGGAAAATCTCTTTTTCCTTTCAAGGGATCTTCAGTACTTTTGTTGCATTGGACTTAGTAATCATCCTTTCCTTGTGCTATTACTTGTATTTATGAGCTAAAATTTGGGATGTTACATTATGCATTCTATTTAGTTAGCGTAATGGTTAGAACCTGATGAAATGCTTCGTTAGAGAGACCCTCAGAACATGACACAAGGGTCCCCCCCAATCCGCTACGGTTAATTTGGGATCGCTTAGAACAGCAACAAAGGATTATTAAAGAGGTGAGGGTGACACAAGCTCACCAGGAACAAGAAAGAGACACCATAATAGCTGTAGTGATAGTAGCAGTAGTGGCTAACCTCAATAGGAGGTAGCCAGAAGAAGAACCTTCTGTAACTCAAGCATCAGAATAGCTGCCTAGACTGGTAACACTGGTAGTAGACCCTGACAGCATCCAATAGTGGATGACCCGTCTTTCCAAGCACAATCCGTGATCCTTTGATGGAGTGTTTGACGTCCAAGCGGTAGAGGAATGGATTAACCACTTAGAAAAGATTTTTAAAGTTTTAGACTGTTCAATTAGGCAAAAAGCCTAAATGGCCATCTACAAGCTAGGAAAGGATGTTGTGGAAGAACATCGAACTCATTCTTGATGCTTGGAACACAAGAGTGATATGGCAATTGTTCCTAGAGTAGTTTTATGAGAAGTACTTGTCAAGGTCAATTAGGGACAAAAGGGAAGCAGGATCCCTGACCCTGGAGTAGAAGGAGAACGAGCAGTTTGACGAGTACCTGGCTAAGTTTATCCGTCTCTCTGACTATTCTTTTTTTTTTTTGACCAAGAACACATCTGTCTCTCTCACTATTCTAGCTACCTGCATTACCGAGATGACGAGAGGTGGACCACCGAGAAAATGGTCAGAGGACTGAAGTAGTCCTTAAGGGAGATAATTGCTCCTAGGTAGTTTAAGCACTTGGATAAGGCAATTAAAGCCTGCTGAGTTACAGAAAACAGCTTGAATCATCATCTGATGGTTAAGTCTACTCCCAAATTAAAGAGGGGAGATCAAGGTAGAACCTCTTCTAATAGCAATAGAAGAGGAAGAGCCCATGGGACAACTGAAAAAGTAAGAAGGGAGGCAAGCCCCTAAATGGGAAGGAATGTCCAAACTGCGGCAAGAATCACAGTGACAGACCGTGTATAGTAGAACAGAATGTTTACTACCCCTGTGACAAGCCTAGACATTTTTTAAGAGGATGCTCACAGAACACCGAGAAGCCGCGACTGTGCACCCAAGAATGATTGTTTGCCCTCGCAAGAAAAAAAAAGCTCAGAAGTCTTTGGAAATGATCCAAGATACGATCATTATCAACAACTCCCCGATGATTGCAATGTTTGATTCGGGTGCTAGTCATTCTTCATCCTGTATGTCTATATCAAAAGACTTGGCTTTGTTATGAACACTGTTGTACTGCCTTAGATATGATATGTGTGCCTTCCATAAAATTGATGAAGTAAGTGGATTGAATTGGTTGTCATTCCATAACAGCAAGGACAAAACCCTAGTCCTACCCCCAAGAGAAATAGAGACGAATCCGAAAGTTAGGATTGAACTTCATAACGAAAGCCCAGAAGAGTAATAGTACGATAAATGAAGTTGAGTAAGACTAGTAGAGGTTAAGAGAAAAGTGTGATTTGTCATGATGAGCCAAGGGAATTGGTGGTGACGAACAAATACAGAAGTGATTACCAAAGGAGATGGTAACTTTCATCATTGCAAACAAGGATTATGGTCATGATGAACAAACATAATAACCCTCAGATGTTGAGATGGTATCTCAATGAGACACAACGACTCTCAAAGGTCACAGAAAGTAAGATTAGTAAAAGTCAGAAAGAGAGAGGTAGTAACTATTTAAGAGTTATTAGATTCCCCCTCAAAAGGAAAAGTAATGATAAGGAGTTAAATAAGACAATTAAGGGTTGAGTCTATACACCACTAAGAAGGTGTAGTGGCCACCTAAGTTGGACAAACTCTTACAGCCTCGTTAGGGCTAGGACACTATGATAGAGTAGCTATCTCAAGTCCTGGAATAGATAAATGGAAACTTAGAGATAGTAAAGTTAAGATGGATAGCCCTAGTAAAATGTCTAAAAGATCAAGAAGAAGAGGACGAGACAAATAGTTGTACGGGGAACTAGCTTAAAGGTTGGCATGTTCCCATTAATATTAAGAGATACTCAGTCACTTAGGATTTAGGTTGAGAGGCACCCTTTTTAGGTAATAAGATCTTGGCTAGGAGTTTCCTAGAGAAAGTGGGAATTGGTCCTCCGAGTCAGAATTGATGTTGCTCTCAATGGAGCAAGATACCTTATCCGAGAGGGAAAAGGAAGCAGTCAAGGCAAGGCAAGTAGAGTTGACCTTACCCAATGGAAGCATGACTAGCCAAGAACAAAGCTAGGCTTGGATGTACTTGAGCTTAGTAGAGTACTAAAGCAAACAGAAAGAAGAAGAACCTCATAAGTCCTCTCCCTATGACTTCCAGAATCAACTGTGAACAAAAAGAGAAGCTCCCTCTTGTAGGGATAAGATGTCCAGATGGCAAGCTACGGACATAGCAACTAGCAAGAGCTTACACTCCTTGCATTGAAATGCTAGGCATTATGCATGTTAAAGTAAGCTTATACTGAAAAGTAAAGTAGAAAAAAAGAGAAGTTGCATAAGTCTTCTCTCTGTACCATTTTAAAATAGTAAAAGACAGTAAGAGCAGCTGGAGGAGTAAAAGAATTCTTAAGGCAGCTTGGTGTAGGCACCTAAAGAGATAATAGGTGGCCTGGGGAATTGACATGAGACCTAAGAGAATGGTAGTGGTTTTTGGAATAGTCTTGGGGAATAATCAGTCAAGTTACCAACTAAGTGGAGGTGACTTATTTTATTACTCAACCCTGTTGTTAGAGTCTCCCTGAGATCTCAAAATGGCTTAAAGTGATGATGCTATTCTAGGGTCACTATGGATCTTGAAGAGGCTTACGATAGAGCGCAGTAGCTCCTGAGGTTGCAGTAGACCGAGCCTAAAGGAAAGTGGTTGAGCTATAAGAGTAAGGTATAATACCTTTTTGGGAAGATAAAAACCAGGGATGAGTTTAAGATATAGAAACCTCCTTTAGTGGTACACCAGTACAGAGAGAGTACCCATGACTTCCTTCCAGACAATCTTATCATTGATTAGACTGGGCTCAGTTTCCTTCTGATTAACAGAGAAAAGCCAAAGTTAGAAGAATTAGAGCCGTAAGACTTGAGCAGAGGTATTCAAGCTAGCTCTAAACACGGGAAGAACCCTTGTGATACAGAGGCAGACTAAGTATTGACAGAAAGATCCTTAAGATGAGGCTATAGTCAAGAATATAAGCTAAAAGACCCAACTAAAGATAGAACAAGAAGGGTCTAAGACAGCGAAGTACCAGGGTTGAGCCTATCAGCATCAGTGCCTCAGATTTCTGTCAGCACTATTTAGTTAGGCATGCTTAGGCAAGAGTAGCCAAGAAGGTAAGAGAGTGCGAAAGCCAGAAATGTTAGCCATTTTGGCAAGAATGCACTAAGTCGAACAAAAGTGGAAGATAGAGTTAAGGAAGCTGTTAAGCTACGTACTGTCCCAAGCAGTATTGTTTTGGACTGAGACCAGAGACCTACTCAAAGTTTTAGAGGTCCTTACAGAAAGAAATAGACACTACTCTCAAATTTAGTACGGCGTACATCTGCAGACGAATGTGCAGACACAGAGAATGATACAGATGTTAAAAGATATGCTATATGCATATGTGCTTGATTTTGGCAGGTAACTAGGATATGTACATACTGTTAGCCAAATTCGCTTAAGATAAAAATTTCCATACGAAGCACTCTATGTGAGGAAGTATAGATCTCCCTCGTACTAAGACAAAGCTTAGTGAAAGAAGTATGTATGGTCCTGTTATAGTGGATCAGATGTCCCAACAGATTAAAGTTGTTTAGTAAAGACTTCTAATAGTTTAAAGTAGACAAGAGAGCTACACAAATACTAGAAGGAGACTGTTAAGAGTTTGAGATTGGTGATCAAAGTGTTGCCAACAACAGAAGTTGGTCAATCCCTAAAGATTAAGAAATTAAGTCTGAAGTATATTGGATCGTTTCAAATTTTGTCCAAGGCCGGACTAGTAGCTTACAAGTTGGCCTTCCCCTGAATTTGAGTCAAATTCATGATGTCTTCTATATCTTCCAATTAAAGAAGTACCATCCAGACCCAACACATGTCATAAGCTGTGATGACATTGTGCTTTGAGACAACCTCTCTTCTGAGGTCAGACTAGAGTAAATCATTGACCAGAAAGTTGAACAGTTAAGGAACAGGCAGACTCCATTGGTCGAGGTTGTTTAGAGAGGTCTTACACCGGAAGAAGCTACGTGGGAGATGGAGATTGAGATAAAGGAAAAGTATCTTGAACCTTTCCAATAAGATATGCTTTAAATTTCGAGGACAAAATTTATTTGGGAGAGAAATGTCACATCCAGTAATATGACAATTAGGGATAAGGAATATTCCTAAATAGTAACGGCCAAAAAGGATAAGGAGAAATAGAAGATCTATGATGGAAAATAATTAGTATGATTTTCCAAGTCAATTATGAAGGTCTTACTAATTAAGGAAAATTGGTCAAAAATAATTATGTTTTGGCTAAGAGGAAGAAGAAAAGGAAAAGAGTGATCTTGAAGTGCAACCAAGGAGAAAACAACCATCTTGGATCAAGTAAGCTTAGAGTTAAGGTTAGTAGTTGATTCTATGTTGTTCTTTGTTTAATTCTCTTGAGTTTGGTGGTTGGAAAATTCTGTTTATCCTTTTCTTGGGTGCTGGCCAAAATGAATATAGAGAAGGGAGGGAAGTTTTGGTTGCTAGACATAATTAGAACACTTTAAATCATGGTAGTTTCAAGTGGTTTGGTGGTTTCTGAAAGATCTCTTGGTTGGTTTTCAAGAGGGACTATTCGGCCAAAATGAAAGCTGTAACCTAGTGTTAGTGGTAGTCTCACCCAAGAGGGGGTGAATTGGGTGAGTTATAAAAATTTAAGCATATAATGAAACAGTGAAATAAATAAAAAATAGAGAGTGTCGGGTTAGAAAGATTTCATCACAGAGCATAGACATAGGATTTATATTGGTTCGGTCTTAACCACTTGACCTATGTCCAGTCCTCAAAGCACCTCTGAGATTTCCACTATGATCCAAGATTAACCGGGCTCTTGGCGCCTCAGTACATTAATTGATTTTTTTAATCACTCCCCCTTACTACCTGTAAGGTTACAATCCCACTCAAGAGTCCACACTCTTATGTTACACTCAGAAAGTGATTAAAGATGGTTTATTAGTCTCTCTCATAGAGTAAATGACTATGAAACACTAAAGCTCGGTAAAGGAGAAAACAGAGTATTGAATGCAACAGTAAGAGTTTTTGCAGAAGGTAGTTCACGTATTCAATATCTAGCATTCAATGCTTCTTCGCGCCTTTTATAGTTGGAGAAGTTTAATAATCGTTACATGGAAGAACTTCTAACCGTTGAGAGTTTGGTTGTGTTTTCCCAATTGCAACAGTATTTTCCATTAATGCTTCTGACACGGTAGGTTATAGGCTACTTAAATAACTGTTGAGTTTGCTTTGTATTTTGTATCAATACTTCAATCTAATAAGTTTTTCCTTTAGAATGAAACTCAGGAAGAATAACTAATCGAATGATAATAATATTAATATGGTAGATGAAAAGCGAACCAATCAATCATCAAATCCAATAACTAAGAATTGAACATCCTTGATCAAAGTCATGATCGATAAATGGTTTATCGATTACGTTATCAATTAATTAAGATGAAATATTTTGAAATAGATAACTATATTTATCGATCAAGTTATGGATTAACTCATGATCTATCAAGTGATCAATAAATGAAAAGAGTAACTTGAGAAAGATCATCTAGAGAAAAAGCTCAAGGTCACCTATGATTTTGAATCTCTTAAAATAGAGAATTAAGATAGACAGTAAGGCTGAGAAAAGCTTAAAGAGAAATATTTAGAAGTTTCTTAAATCTCACTGTAGCTTCTTGTTATTGAAAGAACTAGATCAATGATCTAATAATTGATCAAGAAATGTTTGATTGATCAAGTTATCGATAAAGCTAAGCAAGTAAGAAGTTACTTTCAAAGAATCATTGATTGAACATTTTACCGATAAAAGGATGATAGAAAATTTGATCGATAAAAAGGCTTAACAGAGATTTTCACAAAGGGCTCAAGACCTATGATGATCAAGTAAGTGATTGATTAAAGATTGATCAATCAAGTGATCGATAAAAATATAGTTGAGAGACTTAGTTCTGAAATGCCAGGAAAATGTTTGATCAATCACGTTATCTGAAAAACAGTATATTCAAAAGATTGAATGATTGATCATTTCATCGATAAATTAATGATCGATCAAGTGATCGAAGAAAACTTAAAACAATTTAATCAATGAAAAGGTAATGATCGATCATTTGATTGATAAACCGTTGATCGATAAAGTACTACTCAAAAAGACTTAAACAGAAGGAAAAATATCGATAAATAGGTAAGTTATTATGCAATGATAGAACAAGTTATTAATGAAGCTATGATCGATAAAGTGATCGATAAATGGTGATTAAAACAAAATACAACGAGAGTAGGAAGCTTTACTATTTATCTATCTTCTTATCGATGACTTATTTATCGATCATGTGATTGATAAACACTTACCAGAAATTGTGTCTCATTATCTATCAGTTGTTCGATCATTAAATTATCGATGAATTGATCGATAATTTTCTACAGATTTCTATACAAAACAATGTTAACAATGATTGATAAATTGATCGATCAACACATACAAATTGATTTATCTATCAAGATATCGATTAACATTTTTGCCAAGTTAGTTGTTTACACAGAAATTTTATCTATCATGTGATTGATAAACCCTTGATCAATCAATTGATCAATCAACATACTAAAACACAGATTACTCAATTTGTTATCATCAAAACCTTAAATCTAACATCGAGGATGTATTTTTCAATGTTTTAATGCCTCCATGTTGTTCAAAATGGGGAATGGTGTAGGATAAACCTAAAGAACAAGTGTTGGAAGTATTAGAATCAAAGTTGTGATTTTTGAAAACAAGCCCTAGTGCTTTGGCCAAACTCAATCTTGCAGAAGGAGATTTATTTTCTTAAATCCAAGCCCTTTAAAGCTGTAACCTTTGATCTTTAATTGAGTTTTGTTATTGATTTTTGATATGGTTTGGTTGGTAATCTTGCTGTCCCTTTTATGGTTGGTGATTTTGGGGTTTTTTAATTGTGGAGAAGAGGAAGAAGGTCAAAGAATCAAGAGTATTTGGATTAAGGTAATGGGATCTAATTAGCCACTAATGTTAACTTTGCATTGTTATTTATGGCATGAATGCTTGCTATTGTATAGTTGAACTACGATAATTATGATATGGTTGCTCCTTGCATTTGTTGCCATAGCCTTACATGTTGAGGTTGCCTATTTATAAGAAGATTAGTTCTCTTATGATAGCTAGTATTGAAATGCTTTATAATTATGCATGTTGATGTTTTGGTTGATTGATCTTGTTACTGGGATTTCATTGAAATCTCATCCCCTATATGTAACCTAATATTTTAGGGGCTGAATCATTAAAAGGGATCCTGCAAATCAAAGGATAAAAATAGTGATGAACCATGAGGAAACAATTATGTTTTGTCATGTATAAGTATATATGTTTGATGCTGTAATCCTAAGCAGGATGTCGATTTCAAGTCACGTTTTTATTAAGTTCCCAAACAAATTTCTTCACAAAATTTGGTATGCTTAAAGTTCAAGTCATGAGCTTTAAATCAATAGGCAGCACATTAAAAATGGCCAACTATGCGATTTTTAATGATTTTTCAAATTTAAGATCTAAAATCTGGAAAAAGAGTTTTTACCAAAAGGACGGAGGTGACTTTCACAAAAACCTCATACTTTTTCAAATAGAATTGTTCACAAGATTATTTTTCCTTGAAAGAGCATTCTAAGAGCTTTCTATAAAATTTTGAACCACTCCATTTTGATTTTTCTTGGTAAAGTTATGATTTTTCGAAATTGGACCTGAAAACTAGATTTTTACCAAATGAATAGTAAAAATCTGAAAAGTAGCATCCTCAACATCCTAAATGAGATTTTTGAGCCCAAGACCATCCAATATGGTCTAAATAGTTCTGAATGAACTCTAAGTTGTTCTAGAAGTAAGGTGTAATAGTTAGCATTGTGAACAAGCTTGGTTTTCTGCTTGTAGATGTTTGAGTTGTTGTAGGCATCCAACCGCATTTCTTTAAGTTATTGGATTTGAAGGAGTCAATTTAGGCCAGCTTCTTCCAAATCAGCATTGCAACTCTTAACCGTCCAGTATGATCAATGCTCCAGCTCCACTAGAATGTGACAGGATGTCACACCCCAAGTTTTGGGCCTAAGAATACACGGATTAGCCTAAGATAGGTAGGCTACTAAATCCCTATGAGCAGGAGTCCCAGAAATGTAACAAGAATGTTGAAGGGTTTTAGGGACTAAACTATAAATAGAGAAAGTTCTAGGGACTAAAATGTAAAGAAAGATAGAGGCTCCGGTGAAGTCTCGAGACCCAGAAATCAGAAAAGAGGTCAGTTTAGAGCAAGGTTATGATAGAGGCCATAATAGGGTGATTTATAAAGTTTACTTGACCAAGGGCAAAACTGTAATTTTGGAAAGTTTCGGGCGAGGAATGGGTAAAAATGGAAGTAATACCCAAAAAATTCTAGAAAATTCTAGAAAATGAAAAATGACATTTTAAGGCCTGTATATGGGGAGAAATGACAAAAATGCCCTTGAGTTGACTTAAAAGGAATTTATAAGTTTATGGCTCAGTTTGAAATGTAGAGGTAGATTTAATTGTTCGGGTCATAAGGAAACCTCAGAAAGTTATGATAAAATGGGGGTGTATGATCTAAGAGGCTTTAGAATTTATAAAATTAGTCTCAACCCTTGAAGGCCAAAACTGCAGTTTATGGGTTTGTCATGGGAAATTTAAAAAGAAATACTTATGGTTTGAGTTATAATATGAGAAAATTCATAAATTTTCTACAGAATTAAATGAATTTTATGGTATAAATAGATAAATTTTTGGAGTTCAGGATGGGATAAAATGCTCTAGTCAAATGTTAAATAATTAATGTCCCTTAATTAGGAGACAAAGTTAGAAAATATCTCAGATATTTTGAGGAAGACAAGTTCAACTTGAATTCTCTTCATCTTTCCCATGTGCTTCATTTATGAGGGTGATGAGTCATCGTATGAGTCACCAGAAGATATTTTATGGGCAGTAGAAAAATTAGAATGCAATACGGGTAAGTGTTACACAGTTCCCTATCTACCCGGTAGAGCAAAATTTCTACTATGTGACTCAATGAGGTTGACTAATTGGTCAATAGTGTTGACTATTTTTCCTCTCTGCTCCTTTAAGGTGGCGCCATATATGTGCCTTTTATTGGCCAATATCAATTATTAAAAATACCTAGAGATCTCAAAAAATTATGAAAAATTAAAGGAAATTCATTTGGGAATTATGGAGATTTATAAAATTATTTTCAACCCTAAATGATGAGGAGGTTAGCTTTAATTGAATATAAAGCTAAATCAATATTGGTAGATTGTCTGTTTTTACGGAAACGACAATTTAAAGAGTTATATGGGGAGAAAAATTATGAAATTAATCAAGGAAGTGTTAGAATCAATCTCACCCAAGAGGGGGGTGAATTGGGTGAGTTACAAAAATTTAACAATTAAAAGCGTGCAAGTATTGAATGAAACAGAGAGTCAGAGTAAGGAGAAATTTAACCGCAGAGAAGGGACACAAGATTTATACTGGTTCGGTCTCAACCACGTGACCTACTTCCAGTCCCCAGAACACCTCTGAGTATTTCACTATCTTCCAAGATCGACAGGGCTCTTGGTGCCTCGGTACAGTAATTGAATCGCTCAATCACTCCCCCTTACTCCCGTAAGGATACAACCCCTCTCAAGAGTCCACACTCTTGAGTGTCTCTCAAGTTTTTAATGAAAGTAGTGAATGGCTCTCTTACAGAGTGAATTCAATGATAAACACTGATGCTCAGTAGTGAAGTGAAAAACAGAGTATTGAATGCGTAACTAATAATAGCAGATGGTAGCTCCGGTATTCAATTCCCTTCATTAATGCCTCTTCGCGCCTTTTATAGTTGATATCGTTAAATAGCCGTTAGACGGAAGGCTTCTAGCCGTTGTGACTTCGTTTGCGTGTTTCACTGGTTTTAACAGCTCCGCCATTAATGCGTCTGAGTTTCTGACACTGTAGGTCGCAGTCTACGTAATCCCATTGAAGAGCCGTTGCACTCGTTTTCATTAATCTGCATATTTCAAACTTAGAACAAGTGAGAATTTTGTGGTGAGTGCTTTAACCTTGAATACAGAAGGAGGGCTAATTTATCATTCAAGATTTGTGACGAGATCATTTATCAGTAACAAGAACAGAGTGTCATTCCGGTTTGGTTTGATCGAAAAGATGATCGATTACTTGATGATAGATCAAGTTATCGATAAACGGAATGAAGACTTTTCGAAATAGATCACTAAAGTTATCGATCAAGTGTTGGATCATCGGCTCCAAGAATTTTCATAGAAAGAGGAAATCATTGCATGATCGAACAAGTGATCGATCACATAATTGACCGAACAGATTATCGATAATTTAGATGTTATTAAAATGAAGCTTCAGTCATTGATGATCGAACATCTTATCGATAAATATATGATAGATAATATTATCGATAAAACATGGTTATGTAAATAATCAAAGGAAGACACATGCTATTTGAAATGATCGAACAGCTGATCGATCATTAACTATTCGAACAAGTGATCGATAATAGTGAAGAAAGAAGTTTGATCCTGTAAGGTAAGGAAAATGATTATCGATCACGTTTTGTGAAAACATGAAGTTCGGGGAAATGAATGATCGATCATTTTATCGAAAATCCAGTGATCGATAACTTGATCGAAAATTAGTTCATCATAACTTAATGCTAATATGTCAATTCTCAGACTCTTTATCGAACACGTTATGTGAAAAACTTATTTAAGCAAACAAGTTAAAATTATCGATAATGTTATCGATAATTTAGCTGTAGCAAAACTGAGTAAGAGTTAAAAAGAACATTGATTATCGATCATGTAATCGATAATTTTGTGATCAATAAAATTATCGATCTATCAGTGAATTTGATCTCCTGCATTCAGAGAGTTAGAGCATAAAGTTCGAGTACGTAATCGATAAACAAATGATCGAAAATATGATCGATAAATTTGTAACTGAACTAATGTGCAGAACAAGTAGAGAGTGTTACCTTTTATCGAAGTCGTTATTGATGACTGATTTATCGATAACTTGATCGATAAATGCACTCGGTTTCTTATCAGTAACTCGATTGCTTACCTGATATTATCGATCAGCTTATCGATAATTTTCATACTCTTATGTGATTTTTACACTAGCGATTATCGATCCCTTTATCGATAAACTATTCATCGAATAGTTCTTCGATCAAAAAGACTACTATAGACCTGATTTACACTTGATCATTTATCTGAAATCTTAGCGATAACTGATTGTTCGATTAGTTGATCGATCAAAATACTTAACCCTGATATTCTGACTTGTTATCATCAAAACTATAATCCTAACATTCTCCCCCTTTTTGATGATGACAAAACACAGGTTAAGAGTCATTTATCAGAGAGAACATCAAACAGTTTCATATTCTTAAAAAGCATAAAAAGGCAGATAAATATCAAGAACATATTATCGATAAAAGCACTATCCAGATACACAAAAGAAAATTACAAAAGAGATAATATAACGTCATGACATGGAACTCATAAAGCAACTCATAAAGCCATATAATCTACGAAGTATCATCAGTTTTCTTCTCCCCCTTTTTGTCAGCATCAGAAGGGGTAGGAGCCGAGGGAATGGTCAGGGAAATAGGGAGAGGAGGAAGGGGAAGAAGGGAGATAGATGGAAAATGAAAGGAGGGAACAGGGTGAGGTACAGTGATAAGAGCAAGAGTAGTAGGGACTGAAGTAGAAGTAGATGGAACAGAAGGAGGAGTGGTGGAAATAGGAGAAGTAGGTAAAGGAGAGGAAGAAGGTGCAGGCTCAGGGTGTGGTGGAGAGGGAGGATGGAAAAGGAGATCCTCATAGCTGAAGCTGGTGCTAGGTGGAGTGAAGTGGTGGCAGAGAGAGGTAACTAAGCCTTTAAGCTCTTGGAGTTCCTTGTCCACTGAATTAAACCTCTCAGTGACTTCCTTTTCCAAAACTACCATGGCTTGTTGGTGAAGATCCAGAATCTTAGAGATGCCATCAAACTTCCGGTCAGAAACTTCCCCATAGTCTCTGGCAGTAGTGTAGACTCTGGTCTCAAATGCACGAAGCTCAGCCTGAAACATTTCCCTGAGGGACCTCTCCATAAAAGATGGACCAGGGGTATGAGATGGAGCAGCAGTGGATTCGGCTTCATCCTGGGTCCGAGAGGCACTAGCAACTGGTTGCTTTCCCTTATCCTTCTGAGATACTTTCTGTGATGGTGTAAAGGGAACAGAGATCCTCATTTTGTGGAGCTGAGTGAGGCCAAAACTAGGAACCTTGGTCTTGAGTTCCCCAGGCTCAAATGGAGCAATGTTATGTGCCTGAAGGAAATAAGTGGCCAACTGAGGATAGGGGATTGGGGTTGATCTGGACTTATTAAGAACAAAGTCCTTCATCTCAGAGTAAATAAGATCCCCAATATTAATCTTTTCCCCACTAATAATCCGGGCTAGTAGAAGATAATCATCCTGAGTGAGATGTGAGAAGCTACCGGATTTGTTTACCATGCATCTAGAATAGATGTAATGGATGATCCTATAGAAGTCACACATCTGCTTAGGTGGGAAATTCAGCTCACCGGGATAATCACTGTTCTGCATTAAGATTCTGTAAGCCTTTACCTCATTCATGTCACCACCTCGCACAAAATCTTGAGTTCCTAGCAACTCATTTATTTTGGCACTGGTTATTTCAAAAGCTCTGCCTCTCAGTGTAACTTTCAGACAATTTTCTATGAGATTGTCTTTATCATCATATTTTTCTACTGATTCCATATTACAGTAGAATCTTTTAACCACTCGGGACAGTATTCACCACCAATAATTAACCAATTCGAATAATGCTGCAGTGGGTTCACTTAAATCAAGCTCAATCTGTTTATTTTTCTTCAGACCCTCTAAATCAACAGATACCACAGGACAGAATTTTCTATTGGCAAAATCGGCCTTATACCTTGCTATATTAACTTCATTATCGAGATTGCCAGATAATAACTCAGAAAATTCAGTGGGTATACCTTCAGAAGGATTTCCCGAGCGACTCCTTCACTTGCCCTCTGTTTCTTCTTTCTCGGTTGCTTGGGGACAGAGATATTCAAGGCTGATTCCACGGCTTTCTGAACTGAGACTCCATCATCCGACTCGGTCTCCGATTCCTCAGTCACAATCGGTAGCTTTGATTTGGACCGGGGAGATTTCTGAGAGAGGCCGGTTGTTCTTCGGTCCGACTTTCCCGGATTTTCAGAGTGGCCCTCTTCTTCGTTGATTCCTCCCTTACCTTCGGTCTGTAACGCTTTCGAGTACCCGAAGCGGTGGTGTCACTCGATTGAGGCTGTTTCTCCGGTGCTTCTCCCTTTTCCACATTCGGTTGCTTCACCCGAGCCATTTCGGAGGTGCTGAGCGAGTTTTTGACAGATTAAACGGTGAGTTTGAAGTGGGTGAAGGTTGGGAATGTGGTAGAGAACGATTCGATCGGTGTAACGGTGGAAGAATTTAAGATAGGAGTGATTTTCGACCGTTGCGAAGAACAGGGGACGGGAAATGTTCGAGCTAGGGTTCGGAAAACTGACGGATGAAATTCAGTACAGTACCGTTATAGTTCTTGAAATTATCGATTAAGTTATCGATCAACACTTGATCGATCACGTGTTCGATAATTATGAAGAAGACACTTGAACAAAGATCAGTTTTATCGATTACGTTATCGATCAAGCATTTATCGAACATATTATCGATAAAGTAAGTAAAAAGAAAAGCGTACCTGATGTAATTTATCGAATATTTGTTCGATAATTAAGCTTATCGGTCAGCTTATCGATCAATGCTTACCAAAGACGAGTCTCGGAACCTTGAGGCTCTTGATCGATGTTCTGATCGATATTTATTTTATCGATCACGTTATCGATAATTGTAGTGTTGGAGCAATTCCCTTTCTTTACAAAGTGAATTTATCGATCAGTTGTTCGATAAATTATCTCCCACTTGCCTTCATGATTATCGATCAATTGATCGATAATCTCATACTCTGTTTACCTCTGTTTTTCTTCATCGAAACAGAGCTTCCTGCAAAACAAATTTCTACATACTCCGATGCTTAAGTTAGTTATCTTATCATCAAAACAATAAATTTAAACATTTAATCTTAAGAGATAGTATGAAATTTCTTACAATTCATTGGGATTTACCATTCCCAATTCTCCTCTGAAATAGCTGAACTTCTGTTGGTCTAGTGGTTTTGTGAAGATGTCGGCTATCTGATATTCAGTGGGGATGAATTCAACTTTTACATCTTTCTTTTGAACATGATCACGAATAAAGTGATGTCGAACATCAATGTGTTTGGTTCGAGCATGATGAACTGGATTCTTGGACAGACTTATCGTGCTCGTATTATCACATAAGATTGGAATCTCACGTATATTGATTCCTAGATCTTGTATTTGTTGTTTTAGCCATAAGATCTGAGCACAACAGCAGGCAGTGGCTACATATTCTGATTCAGTAGAGGAGATTGCCACGGTGTTTTGCTTTTTGCTTGACCATGAGACAAGACATCCTCCGAAGAATTGGCATTGTCCACTGGTGCTTTTCCTGTCTGTTTTATATCCACCGTGATCGGCGTCAGAATATCCCATTAAATATTCGGTTCCTCCTTTTGGATACCAGATTCCTAAATTTTGAGTTCCTACAAGATATCTGAGTATCCGTTTCACGGCTTCTTCATGCGACTCCTTTGGAGCTGACTGATATCTCGCACACATTCCAACACTGAACTGAATATCTGGTCTACTTGCAGTAAGGTATAGTAAGGAACCGATCATCCCTCTATATCTTGTTAGATTTATGTCTTTCCCGTCTTCGTCTATATCAAGCGAACAGGTTGAGCTCATTGGAGTCTTTACACTTTTAGCATTCTCCATTCCGAATTTCTTCAGCAATTCCTTTACATATTTCGTCTGGGAGATAAATATACCGTTCTTCTTTTGTTTGATTTGTAATCCCAGAAAGAAATTTAATTCTCCCATCATGGACATCTCGAATTCTCCCTGCATAAGCTTAGCAAATTCTTGACAGAGATCTTCGTTAGTAGCACCGAAAATAATATCATCTACATATATTTGAACAATCAAAAGATCTTTTCTATTTCTTTTAATGAAAAGTGTGGCATCCACTTTACCTCTTTCAAAACCTTTTTCTATAAGAAAGTGGCTAAGTCGTTCATACCAGGCTCTGGGCGCTTGTTTCAAACCATACAAAGCCTTTTTAAGTTTGTAAACATGATTTGGAAAATTTGGATTTTCAAAACCGGGAGGTTGTTCGATAAACACCTCTTCTGATATATAACCGTTCAGAAATGCACTTTTAACATCCATTTGAAATAGTTTGAAATCTTTGATGCAAGCAAAAGCCAAAAGAACTCGTATGGCTTCCAGTCTAGCTACAGGAGCATACGTTTCTTCATAATCAATTCCCTCTTCTTGATTATAGCCTTTTGCTACTAATCGGGCTTTGTTTCTGACGATCTGAGCTGATTCATCGAGCTTGTTTTTGAATACCCATTTGGTGCCAATGACCGGATGATCTTCTGGTCTGGGTACCAATTCCCAAACTTGATTTCTCTCAAATTGATTAAGTTCTTCCTGCATCGCAACTATCCAGAATTCATCTGATAGTGCTTCGTCAATATTAGAGGGCTCAATGTGAGATATGAAAGCAGAGAAAAGAACTTCATTGACAATTTGTCTCCGGGTTTTGACCCCTTCATTGACTTTACCGATGACTTGATCCAGAGGATGATCTCGGTTGTGTCTCCATGCCTTTGGCTGCTCTAGATTTTCTTGTAAAGAGGGATCGTTTAAAACATCTCTGTTTTCTGAAACGGTTTCTGAAGATAATTTGTTCGAGTTTTTATTCAAATCCAGTTTTTGAAAATTTTGAACGATTTCAGCATCATCATCTCAGGTTTCGAAATTGTTTCAGTTTCAGCAAACACCACATGAATTGATTCTTCTATTGTAAAGGTTCTTTATTAAAAATTCTATATGCTTTACTACGATTAGAATAGCCAAGAAACAAACCCTCATCAGCTTTAGGATCGAATTTACCCAGGTTTTCCTTGTTGTTGTTGTGGATATAGCATCTGCTTCCAAAGATCTTAGGTGTGACAGATTGGGTTTTCTTCCCTTGTACAATTCATATGGAGTCTTTCCGAGCAATGTTCTGATGTAGGCTCTATTTGAAATATAGCAAGCTGTGCTCATTGCTTCTGCCCAGAATACTTGTGAGACCCTTTCTCATTTAGCATTGCTCTAGCCATCTCCGTGAGTACTCTATTTTTTCGTTCAACTACTCCGTTTTGTTGAGGAGTCCTTGGTGCAGAAAAGTTGTGGTCAATTCCATGTTCCTCACAATAGTCTGCAAATTCGTTGTTTTCAAATTCTCCTCCGTGATCTGACCTGATAGACACAATAGATATACCTTTCTCATTTTGGACCTTTTTGGCAAAAACAATGAAAGCATTAAAAGTTTCATCTTTAGAGGAAAGAAACAAAGTCCAGGTAAACCTTGAATAGTCATCAACTATTACAAGAGTATAAAGATTTCCCCCGAAACTTTTTACTCTAGATGGACCGACCAAGTCCATGTGAATCATTTGGAGAGGTCTTTCAGTTGAAACTATCTTCTTTGATTTAAATGAAGATTTTGTTTGTTTACCTTTTTGACAAGCATCACAAACATCATCGCGTTCATACTGGATTTTTGGTAAACCAACAACTAGATCCCTTTTTATTAATTTTGAAAGTTGATTCATGTTGACATGTGCAAGACGCTTGTGCCAAATCCAACTTTCCTCCTTTTTACTAATAAAACAATTTTCAGAAGCTTTAGAATCAAATTGAAGTGTATAACAGTTACCGTCCCTCGGAGCTCTCAGCTTCGTATTCAATTCTTCTTTCTTCAAGGGTAGGTCATCTTTGCTTATGATTAAACACTCTTCAGAATCAAAGATTACCCAGTTGTTTTTGTCCGCACTCTGACTGACGCTGAGGAGATTATGACACAGACCTTCCACGTAGTACACGTCCTCGACCTTCATGCCTATATTACTTCCGATTTCTCCGATTCCAGCAATTTTTCCCGATTGGTTTCCTCCGAAGCTTACTTTTCCTCCATCTTTTGGTTTGAGTGATGTAAACTTCTCAGTGTCACCTGTCATGTGTCTGGAACATCCGCTGTCTATATACCATTTATTTGTTCTGGATGCCTTGAGACATACCTGCAAAAATTACAATCATGTTTTAGGTACCCATACCTTCTTGGGTCCTTTCTGGTTAGTATGAGTTATTTTTGGTGCATAAGTACCTTTGGGCACCCATTTTAATGTTCCGTAATCTCCTTTCTTCTTATAGTAACAAGAAGAAGTTGAATGGCCTTTACGGTTGCAATGAGAACAAAGTGCAAAAGGATTTGAGGAATGCACAGAATTTCTAAAATATGTAAGATATGATCTACCACTACTCTTTTTCTTTTCTTTCGATTTATCTTGGGTTGGATCGTATCCTATACCAGTCTTGTCCATAGAGCATCGTTGAGCTCCTAGAATCACCTTAAGCATTTCGCTTCCTTTAGTGAATTTTTCTAAAGTTCTGGTTAGATCTTCAATCTTTCTTTCATTCTTTTCACAACTTTCACAAGTCAAGGTCGAGTCAGTATTGACTTTAACCTTTGATTGTTGATCTTCTAAAAACTTTATCCTTCTCTTAGAATTAACTAACTCTTTTGCAATTCTTACTAATTCTAAGTGTAAAGCATTGTATTCAGACTGCAATTCATCATAAGATGGTTCAGAAATTATTACCTCGTCTGTTTCTGAGTCCTCGTTTTCTTGGGCCACTAGACAGATATTAGCTGTCTCTTCATCGTCACTTTCTTCTTCTTCATCGGAGGAGCTGTCTCCCCAGATTGATGTGACGAAGGCTTTCTTCTTTCTGAATCTTTCTTTCTTCTTTTCTTTATCCTTTGCTCTGGAGAGTTGGGGACATTCCGCCTTGATATGTCCTGGCTTTTTACACTCGAAGCAAATGATTGGATCCTTTGATTCGTTCGGATACGAGGAAATTTTGCGTTTCGGCTGAAACTTCTTTCCGGTTCTGTTTTTGTAGAATTTCTTGAACCTTTTGACTATAAGGCCCATTTCATCATCATCAAGATCATCTTCATTTTCATCCTCGCTCACTTGAGTTTTAAGAGCGATGCCTTTCCGATTTTTCTCGTTCATCTCCTTTTTGTATTTTTGCTTGCTCTCATACTCAGCAAGACTCCCGAATAGTGCTGCAACCGAACCAATGGATTCTCCTTTGGTTTCTTCAATAGCTGTTACTTTCGGTTCCCATTCTTTTGTGAGACCGCTCAGAATTTTCCTCACTTGATCTTCTTGACTATATTTCTTCCCAAGTGCAGTGAGGTGATTTATGAGATGTGAGAATCTGACTTCCATATCTCGGATACTCTCTCCTTCCTTCATTCTGAATAATTCGAATTCGGTAGTGAGAGTGTTGATTCGACTCTGTTTTACACCGGTGGTTCCTTCATGAGCTATCTCCAGAGCCTCCCACATTTCCTTCGCGGTTTCCAGGCTTGAGACTCTGAAGTATTCCCTTTGACTAAGCGCACACGTGAGTATGTTGATCGCTTTGTCATTTAGGGTCACCAGCTTCTTATCTTCCTCGTTGAATTCCGTGGAACTCTTGGGTACTTGCTGGCCATCTACTGTGTTCATCGGGACATAGTTGCCGTGTTCTATTACGTCCCACAACCCATACTCTGTGGCCTTAATGAAGATTTTCATCCTCATTTTCCAGAACGTATAATTTTCTCCACTGAAGCCTGGCGGTTTAGATGTTGAACATCCTTCCGGTAACACGCTATCTCCAAATCCTGCCATTTGATCTCTCTTCGGACTGTTAAATCCTTAGTGAAGAGACCTGCTCTGATACCAAATGTTAGAAACAATCTCACCCAAGAGGGGGGTGAATTGGGTGAGTTACAAAAATTTAAGAATTAAAAGCGTGCAAGTATTGAATGAAACAGAGAGTCAGAGTAAGGAGAAATTTAACCGCAGAGAAGGGACACAAGATTTATACTGGTTCGGTCTCAACCACGTGACCTACTTCCAGTCCCCAGAACACCTCTGAGTATTTCACTATCTTCCAAGATCGACAGGGCTCTTGGTGCCTCGGTACAGTAATTGAATCGCTCAATCACTCCCCCTTACTCCCGTAAGGATACAACCCCTCTCAAGAGTCCACACTCTTGAGTGTCTCTCAAGTTTTTAATGAAAGTAGTGAATGGCTCTCTTACAGAGTGAATTCAATGATAAACACTGATGCTCAGTAGTAAAGTGAAAAACAGAGTATTGAATGCGTAACTAAATAATAGCAGATGGTAGCTCCGGTATTCAATTCTCTTCATTAATGCCTCTTCGCGCCTTTTATAGTTGATATCGTTAAATAGCCGTTAGACGGAAGGCTTCTAGCCGTTGTGACTTCGTTTGCGTGTTTCACTGGTTTTAACAGCTCCGCCATTAATGCGTCTGAGTTTCTGACACTGTAGGTCGCAGTCTACGTAATCCCATTGAAGAGCCGTTGCACTCGTTTTCATTAATCTGCATATTTCAAACTTAGAACAAGTGAGAATTTTGTGGTGAGTGCTTTAACCTTGAATACAGAAGGAAGGCTAATTTATCATTCAAGATTTGTGACGAGATCATTTATCAGTAACAAGAACAGAGTGTCATTCCGGTTTGGTTTGATCGAAAAGATGATCGATTACTTGATGATAGATCAAGTTATCGATAAACGGAATGAAGACTTTTCGAAATAGATCACTAAAGTTATCGATCAAGTGTTGGATCATCGGCTCCAAGAATTTTCATAGAAAGAGGAAATCATTGCATGATCGAACAAGTGATCGATCATATAATTGACCGAACAGATTATCGATAATTTAGATGTTATTAAAATGAAGCTTCAGTCATTGATGATCGAACATCTTATCGATAAATATATGATAGATAATATTATCGATAAAACATGGTTATGTAAATAATCAAAGGAAGACACATGCTATTTGAAATGATCGAACAGCTGATCGATCATTAACTATTCGAACAAGTGATCGATAATAGTGAAGAAAGAAGTTTGATCCTGTAAGGTAAGGAAAATGATTATCGATCACGTTTTGTGAAAACATGAAGTTCGGGGAATGAATGATCGATCATTTTATCGAAAATCCAGTGATCGATAACTTGATCGAAAATTAGTTCATCATAACTTAATGCTAATATGTCAATTCTCAGACTCTTTATCGAACACGTTATGTGAAAAACTTATTTAAGCAAACAAGTTAAAATTATCGATAATGTTATCGATAATTTAGCTGTAGCAAAACTGAGTAAGAGTTAAAAAGAACATTGATTATCGATCATGTAATCGATAATTTTGTGATCAATAAAATTATCGATCTATCAGTGAATTTGATCTCCTGCATTCAGAGAGTTAGAGCATAAAGTTCGAGTACGTAATCGATAAACAAATGATCGAAAATATGATCGATAAATTTGTAACTGAACTAATGTGCAGAACAAGTAGAGAGTGTTACCTTTTATCGAAGTCGTTATTGATGACTGATTTATCGATAACTTGATCGATAAATGCACTCGGTTTCTTATCAGTAACTCGATTGCTTACCTGATATTATCGATCAGCTTATCGATAATTTCCATACTCTTATGTGATTTTTACACTAGCGATTATCGATCCCTTTATCGATAAACTATTCATCGAATAGTTCTTCGATCAAAAAGACTACTATAGACCTGATTTACACTTGATCATTTATCTGAAATCTTAGCGATAACTGATTGTTCGATTAGTTGATCGATCAAAATACTTAACCCTGATATTCTGACTTGTTATCATCAAAACTATAATCCTAACAGGAAGTTCCCTTTACTGAGCTATAATTAATGGTGATCTGATATAAGAAATTCTGAGATACTAAACTTTTCAGCTATCAGATAAAATAAACCAATATTATATTACGATTCAGTAGACTGTCAGGATAACCGGGGTAGTAAAATTTCTGGCAGAATGTCAA
>NW_021636514.1:0-182519 GCF_004799145.2 Neltuma alba
ATGTAATTTCCATACATGACAATTTTTTTTTTTAATATTATATTCTTTTTGGTAGTGCCATCATGTCAAACCTTACAAAACTTGAGTTTGTGGCTCTTGACATTACTGGGAAGAATTACTTATCTTGGGTACTAGATGCGGAAATTCACCTAAATGCCAATGGTCTGGGAGACACAATTAAGGCAGAAAATAAGGCATCTAATCAAGAAAAGGCTAAAGCTATGATCTTTTTACGCCATCATTTACATGAAGGACTAAAAATGGAATATTTGACCATTAAAGACCCACTCGTTCTTTGGAACAATTTGAAAGAAAGGTATGACCACCAAAAACTGTCATTCTCCCAAAAGCTCGTTATGAATGGATGCACTTGCGTCTACAAGATTTTAAATCTGTTAGTGAGTATAATTCTGCGATATTTAGAATCAGTTCTCAACTGAAATTATGTGGAGAAAAAGTCACTGATGAAGACATGTTGGAGAAAACATTCTCCACATTTCATGCATCCAATGTGCTCCTGCAGCAGCAATACCGTGAAAAAGGCTTCAAAAAGTATTCTGAACTTATTTCTTGCCTTCTTGTAGCTGAGCAAAATAATGAGCTTCTAATGAAAAATCATGAATCCCGTCCAACCGGCTCCACTCCATTCCCCGAAGCGAATGTAGTAGTAAATGGACCAACACGTGGTCGTGGACGAGGACATGGACGTGCACGAGGCCGTCGCATTGACCGTGGACGTGGTCGTGGTCATAATCGAGGTGGTTCAAATTCCTATTCAAAGAGGACAAAGAATGATGAGAATCGCAAGAGAAAAACTAGTGGAAGTAATAACCACTCTGAAGACTCGTGTTATCGTTGTGGTGGGAATGGTCATTGGTCACGTACTTGTCGTACACCGAAACATTTGGTTGACCTTTATCAAGAATCGCTTAAAAATAAAAGTAAAGGCAACGGCAAAATGCCAAGGGTAGAAACCAATTTTGTTGATGAAGAGGGCGATTCTGATTATGGCAACATGGATGTCACTCATTTGGATATTGCTGATTTCTTTGCTGATCCTAATGGAAAGATTGATCACCTGATTGGTGATGGGAATGTTCAACAATAAATTGTTTTAGTGAAGTTAAATTTCTATGATTTTTTTTCCTTCTTTTTCATCTTCTTTTATAAAGTTTCTACTTTCAATGTTGTTATCTTTCCAAATTAATAAAATTACGAGTATTTTCCTTTTATTAATTTTGTTTCTTCCTCCCTCTCTTGACTATGTTCCTTGTAACGAAGAATGGCTCCTATTGACGTCAATCATGAAGATTTATGTCTTGTTGACAGTGCAACAACTCATACAATACTTAGAAATAAAAAGTATTTCTCTTCTTTGGTAATGCAAGAAGCCAACGTTCAGACTATATCTGGAAGTGCAAAACTGATTGAAGGCTCCGGAAGAGCCAATATATTGTTACCTGGAGGAACAATATTATACATTGATAGTGCATTTTACTCAACTAAGTCTAAAAGAAATTTGTTGAGTTTTAAGGATATCCGCAAGAATGGATACCATATCGAAACAACAATTGAGGAAAATCAAGAATATCTTGCTATTACAAAGTCAACCTCAGGTAAAAAATGCACACTAGAAAGATTGCCTGCATTTTCTTCTGGCTTGTACTACACAATTATTAGTACAATTGAAGTACACATCATTATAAACCAGAAGTTTATAAATGATAACAAATTTAATGTTTGGCATGACCGGTTAGGCCATCCCGGGACAATTATGATGCGAAAAATAATTGAGAATTCATGTGGACATTCATTGAAAAGTCAACAAATACCACAATCCAATGTTTTCTCATGTAATGCATGTTCCAAGGGAAAGTTAATTGTTCGGCCATCACCAGGAAAACTAAAAAGTGAGCCTCTCACTTTTCTAGAACGCATACAGGGAGATATTTGTGGACCGATACATCCACATGCGGACCATTTAGATATTTTATGGTTCTAATTGATGCATCAACAAGATGGTCGCATGTCTGTTTATTATCTTCGCGTAACCTGGCGTTCGCAAGATTATTGGCTCAATTAATTAGATTAAGAGCACATTTCCCTGATTTTCCTATCAAGAAAATACGTCTTGATAATGCTGGTGAATTTACTTCACAAGCTTTCAATGATTATTGTATGTCTCTTGGGATTGATGTTGAACATCCTGTGGCTCATGTGCACACACAAAATGGACTTGCAGAATCATTAATCAAACGTTTACAATTAATTGCAAGACCATTACTTATGAGATCAAATCTCCCAATTTCTGCTTGGGGACATGCAATTTTGCATGCAGCAATGTTAATTCGCATCAGGCCAACAAGTTATCTCAAGTCCTCCCCTTTACAAGTGGTTTTTGGTCATGAACCAATATTTCCCATCTAAGAACCTTTGGATGTGCTGTACATGTTCCAATTGCTCCCCCACAACGTACCAAGATGGGGCCTCAAAGAAGGATGGGAATATATATTGGATATGAATCTCCCACTATAATAAAATATCTAGAACCCTCAACAGGAGATTTGTTCACAGCTCGATTTGCCGATTGTCATTTTGATGAGTCAGTTTTTCCAACAATGAGGGGAGAAAATAAGAAGTTGGAAAAGGACATTAGCTGGAAAGAATTATCACTGTCTCATCTTGATCCTCGCACAAAAGAATGTGAACTGGAAGTTCAAAAGATAGTCAATTTACAAAGTTTAGCAAATCAATTACCAGATGCATTTACTGACCCGAAGAGAGTAACAAAATCACATATTCCAGCTGTTAATGCTCCTATTAAAATTGAT
The DNA here is from genome assembly GCF_004799145.2 of Neltuma alba. NCBI lineage: Eukaryota > Viridiplantae > Streptophyta > Magnoliopsida > Fabales > Fabaceae > Neltuma > Neltuma alba. Next base: position 2,832 of record NW_021636514.1, read on the forward strand.
GTCCCTGATGGACAACCAATTGTGAATGATTCTAAAGCACGCATGAAGCGTGGCAGGCCCATCGGCTCCAAAGATAAAAATCCTCGAAAGAAAAAAGGAGTTAAAAGTATAGATGGCCTAGTCGAGAATAATTTAGAAAAGTTAGCAACTCCAGAAGAGTCATTAGACAACGCTAACGTCCCAATTCTCAGTGAAAGTCAGGTACCTGAAATATGTGAAAATGATGAGATCTCAATTAATTATGTTATGAATGGGATACGATGGGACCGAAGTGAAGTCGACGTTGATGATATTTTCTCTTATAATGTAGCGCTCGATGTGATGAATGATAATGAGGATCATGAGCCAAAGTCAATTAGTGAATGTAAACAAAGAAAGGATTGGCCAAAATGGAAAAATGCAATTGAGGCAGAATTAAAATCGCTAGAACAGCGAAAAGTTTTTGGACCAGTAGTCCTTACACCTGAAGATGTAAAACCGGTTGGATATAAATGGGTTTTTGTGCGAAAGAGAAATGAAAAGGGTGAAATCATAAGATACAAAGCACGACTCGTTGCCCAAGGATTTACACAAAGACCTGGTATCGATTTTGAAGAAACTTATTCACCAGTAGTGGATACAACTACTTTTCGATACTTGATTAGCCTCGCAGTAAATAAAGGGCTCAATTTACATCTAATGGATGTTGTTACAGCCTATCTGTATGGCTCACTTGACAATGACATTTATATGAGACTCCCTGAAGGGCTGAAATTGCCAGAAGCACACAATTCAAACTCTCGAGAACGATACTCAATTAAGTTAAACAAATCCCTATATGGATTAAAGCAATCAGGGCGAATGTGGTATAACAGGCTTAGTGAGTATCTATTGAGGGAAGGATATAAAAATGATGCAATATGCCCATGTATTTTTATGAAAAGATCAGGAAATGAGTTCGTTATAATCGCTGTGTATGTTGATGATATAAATATTATTGGAACTCCTGAAGAGCTTGAAAAGGCAGTGAATTGCCTAAAGAAAGAATTTGAAATGAAGGATCTAGGAAGAACAAAATTTTGCCTTGGATTACAAATTGAGTATTTGAAAAATGGAATTTTTGTATATCAAGAAACTTATACAAAAAGGATCCTAGAACGTTTTTATATGGATAAATCACATCCATTATGTACTCCAATGGTTGTAAGATCTTTGGAGGTGGATAAGGACCCTTTTAGACCTCGAGAAATCGGGGAAAAAGGTGATGAAGAGCTACTTGGTCCAGAAGTACCATATCTTAGTGCAATTGGAGCACTAATGTATCTTGCTAATCATACACGACCTGATATATCATTTGCAGTCAACTTACTAGCAAGATATAGTTCTTCACCAACACGAAGGCATTGGAATGGAGTTAAACATATCCTTCGTTATCTTAAGGGTACAATGGATATGGGATTATTTTATTCGAATGCATCCAAGACCGATCTTGTTGGCTATGCAGATGCTGGATTTCAGTCTGACCCACATGTTGGTAAATCACAAACTGGCTATGTATTCACATGTGGCGGTACAGCCATTTCATGGCGATCTATGAAACAAACTATATCAGCCACATCATCTAACCATGCGGAGATTCTAGCAATGCATGAAACAAGTCGAGAATGTGTATGGTTAAGGTCCTTAATACATCACATACGAACTACTTGTGGCTTGTCTTCTGGTAAAATGATCCCAACAATACTGTACGAAGATAATACTGCATGTATTACCCAACTAAAAGAAGGGTATATCAAAGGAGACAGAACAAAGCATATCTCCCCAAAATTCTTCTTCACTCGTGATCTTCAAAAGGATGGTGAAGTCAATATCCAACAAATTCGTTCCAGCGAAAATTTAGCAGACCTATTCACCAAATCACTTCCAGCCACCACGTTCGAGAGACTTGTTCATGACATTGGACTTCGTAGACTCAGAGATATCAACTGACATTGTCAAGAGGGGGAGTAAATGTATGCTGTACTCTTTTTTCCTTGTCTATGGTTTTTCCCATTGGGTTTTCCTGGCAAGGTTTTTAACGAGGCAGCACTATGAAATATATATCAATAAATGTTGCACTCTTTTTCTTTACTAGGTTTTGTCCCACAGGGTTTTCTTAGTAGAAGTTTTTTAACGAGGCACATATTTAGTTATGGACATCCAAGGGGGAGTGTTATGAATATAATATCTTTATGGATGTCCATGTATCTATCATTATCTCCCTTATCTCCCAATATCTTCAGTAACTCCCATTATCCCCATTATCTGCAATTATCTTTATATCTGTAGATTCTATCAAAGATGTAAAGCCGTGCCTATAAATAGAGGCCATGTACAATGTATTCAGTACCCTATTGAATAGAAAGAGAAATACTCTCTCTTATTGATATTCTTTCTTCTCTGTTCTTCTTCTTTATTTACAAACAAATATCAAGTTACCTAGGAATATACTTTTGTGCATTGTAGGTGAATATTTAACATTGTTTTTTAAAATTTAGCCAAAGAAAACACTGTTTCTTAAAACATATGATAAAAAAAATTATTATTGCTACTTCTACTAATATTTCAATAAACATTAAATAGATAGTTATAAATAACAAATAAATTAAATAGTGTATCCTGAATTATATTGTGGAGGCCCATATCAGCTTTAAGACTTTCCCAAAATATGTTGTCCACGTGCTAAGGCCCAAATCGTATTCTTATTTGTTTGAAAATAATTGAAAGGTTTTATATTCTTAGGAAGTTTTTTTTTTTTGGGTGGGTGTCTTGTAATGTATGACAAGCTAACTAACAAAGTCAAATTATGATCGATCGATCTTGCACCGAGAAGAGTGTAAAATCTTATAAGTCATCTTCACTTCTAATTTGCGTCCATACTAATCCCCTTTTTTGGGACCAACTCATACTTGAAGGTTTGTTATAACTTAATTGATACTCTTCGGTTTTTAATATAAGACATAATTAAAGAGTTGATATTGATCCTATTATAAGACGTATTTTCACATATTTATTAATTTTTTTTAAATTAAATCTATGATTTTTTTAAAATAATTAAATAGAAGAGTGAGAGAGAAAAAAAGAAAGAGACTTAAGGTGTTTTTTTTAGAAAAAATATCATTTAACTAATATACTAGTATCATTATCTACATAAATTAATTAGTTAATTAGATCTTATATTAAGGATAGAAGATTTTAAACACCTTTTATAAAAAATTTAATATGAGATTGTGAATTTAAATTCTTTTGTAAAAAAAAAAACAATTTATTTTAGTTACGTATAAGTATTCTCTTATTAAAACACTATATTCAAGATTTGTTAAGTACTAAATCTAAATAATCTTTCTCATAGTGGGAATTCAAACCTCCTTTGTGAGGTGTGTGTGAGTTTAAAAAAGACAAAAGAAAAATTGACCTGACACTGTATGAAAGTCAATGTTTTGAATGAATCCTTGAAATATATAACAATATACCATTAACGTGGTCAGAGATTTCATTCCAAAGGAACAAACAAGTTTTATTGCCCGGCTGACTCATCCTTGGGTATAAGATATTTAATACTTCTCTCGAGGCAGAGATATTTTTGCATACTGAGTTGTGACTTCATCATCTTCTTTTTTAACAAATGAACAAATTATGAATATAGGGACCAGTAAATAAATTGAAAAGTATATTGACTCAGTACAAAAATAATAACAACCTAATTTAAAAATAAGATAAAACCTATGGTACTTGCATATTATTTTTTGCCTTAAAAATCGAAATTTGATTTTAAGAAACATGGAATGATGTTTTTAATTAATTAAATTAATGAATTGAACATGTGCGTGTGCCTTTAAGTGCGGCATGTAAATGAGCAATCAACGAAGGCATTCAGATTGGCACTCTCTATATTATATGCTTGCGGCTTTAGCCGCCTTTTGTCTTTCTTCTCCCTTTTCAAACTTCAGTCCTATTTGCTTTAAAATATTATGATGTACGCAACATGTCACGATAATAATACTAATAACACTATTATTGTCTAATAATGATATTGATAATTACTAACTGTTTTTTTATAAGAAGCTAGTTTTGACATTTAATTTAATCTTAGATATAAACCCTCGTATACTTTTTCTTCAATATTTATTTTGCCCTTAAATTATCCGTATAGTAGTTATATATGTTATGAAGTTACTACTTTGATATTTAATAAAAATTAGTTTGATTTTAATTTGGTTCTAAATATAAAACCTATGATCCATTTGTCTTTCATATTATCTATTTTTTTCAAAGTAGTTATTGTAGTATTGTGTACATATTAATGTTCTATCAAATGGTATTTCGCTAAATACATGTTATTAGCAAGGGTATTCTAAGAAAGACAATAATTACTTATTATAAAAAATAACTTAACTAATTTTTTTATTCTTTCCGATTAGTTATTATGTCTCTATATAAGGACTAAAGAGTACTATTAATGGATAATTCAAAAAACACATGATTAATAAAGGTATTTTAAGAAAGACAATATTTTTATTTCACCCGCAAATAACAAACTCAACTAACTTCTTTAATATTTTCAAATTAGTCAACTCTTTCTTATATTAAAGATTGGGTGCAGTATATACATTATATTTGCGTCAAAGGTTGACATAAATAAACACCCGATGAGAGTTAATAAGTTACTACCTTCGGTCTTAAATATAAAGTTATTTGATATTTTTAAATATAAAAATTTAACACACTTTGTCTCAAATTTATAATATATTCTTAAAAAATATCTCAATTAATTGTAAGGTATTTTCACTCAAAGTATAGTTTTTTATGTATATGATTGAATAAAAATAATTTAAAAAAGTCAACACATATTTGTTACAAACAATTAATTAACTAATTTTTTTAATATTCTTAAATTAATTATTTAGTTTTTTATATTAAAAATGGGAGGTATTATTTGATTAGATTTACGAAGACAAGAAAAAGGTGGTTGAGATAGTTGAGAATCTTTGCTTATGATTATGACAGGTGTTTTCTTTCCACTCCCCGCTAAAAAAATCTATATCTCAATGTATGAAAATATTATAGTAATCATACAGTTATTATTCACCAACGGCAAAAAGATTTAAAGTTAATTAGTGTGGATCTTATGTATGCATTTTTTTTGCAGATCATATTTTAGTAGGTATGTACATCACATATCCTTTTCAATTATTGATAGTACTATGTTGGATCGTAAACATAATGGTTTAATAATTAATTCTTAGAAATTTGAAAAAATTAGTTTAAGCTAATTATTTTATAAGTCATTTATTAGTTTTTTTAATAAAGTCATCCATTTTAATTATTTATATTGTAATTTACTCTTTTAATAAGAAACTCCTTGCCACCAAAAAAATCTTTAATATATACATAACTTAATAAAAAAATTTTAAAAGAATGTATAAACTTAAAAAATAAATTAAGTTGAGATTTTTATTTAAAATTAAAATAGACCTATTAAAAAGACCAAGTCCTTGACTATATATGGTATGTAATGCTCTTGTTATACTCAAGTGTGTTACTTGAATCATTCCCAAAAAACAAAATGTGCGTGGGAAAGGTCTCCCAAAGGGCTAAAAATAATTCTGGAGGCAGGTGGAGAATGATAACAACGAAAAAGGTGTGGTGAACTCCAATTTTTTTAAAGAAAAAAATTATAATAAGGTCCCCCCTGAAAAAAAATTATATATAAAACAATCTCTTAAAATCAATCAAATTATTCTGAAATTCTAACGCACTTTAGTTGCTAGAGAGCTTTATTTATTAATTACTACTAATTGTTTTTTTTCAAAATATACATTGACAATTGAAAGTACAGTCGTTAACAATTTAAGATGTACGGATTAACAACTATTGGCGGTAGCTATTGATAACTTATGGATTGTATTTTTGTGATGCATTAAAAAATGTGGTTACCAATACTTATCACGATAGTTTTGTTGATTGTTATCTTAATTGTTAGCTACTGCTTTTTTAGTTTCATATAACTAAAAAAAAATAAAGATAATTTAATAATTAAATAAATAAAATCTTTTGCAACGAGGTCTCTTAGACTTCTTCAATAACTTGATGATTTTAAGAGACTTTTTTTGCATTTAATTTTAGATAAGACTTTATTACAATTTTTTCTTTTCTTAACCACTAAATATTTTCTCTTTTAAACTAGTTAGGAGATCATAATCTATTATTACAGATATTACCTTCTTTTATACACTTGGTTTGACATTCAATTTTGTTTTAAATATAAATAATTCATTTTTTTCTGTTACATTTATCTATTTTTATGTAATCCTTAAGTTTTATTGCTTATATTAAAGTTTCCATCAAATAGTATTTTTAATTAATGCATATTATTAGTAAAGATATTTTTAAAAAAATTAATTTTATTTATTATAAATAATTAATTTTTTTTCACCAGCAGAGTATTAATTTAATAATATGTTAAGGTACCGAAAAGTGGTACATTTATAAGGGGTTTTTAATAGGACTTCTGAAACTTCTTGTTTTGAAAGCCCTCGTGACTTCATAGTTTTTCCCACTTTTTGTAAGGGCAATCAGAATTCTTTTACGACTGTACAATTGTACAGTACTACTACTAAAGTATGCTACTATTATTTATACAAGTAAAATAAAAGTGTGATTGTGAATGGCGTTTAATATGGAATAAATAAATACGTCGAGTGTGCCACAAAATTGAAATAGATATTTTGTATTTGATTGGACAATATTAACCCCTAGATCAAACAAGCATAAAAATATATTAAATACTCAAGATCATTTCTTTTGTTTTAAGAATTTTCATTTTATTCCATTTTTTTATTTTATCTTTTGAATTTTTTGTGAAACATTCAAGTGCCCAGAAGAGTGTTTTGGTAATTTTTTGTTTTGACTTGACTAATTTCGTAACTGAAAAGGTGCTTTCCTGAAACGTGGATGTTTATTATTAAAATAGTAAATTATAAAAAAAATAAATAAATTATAAATTATAAACTAAATTAAACTTTAATTTAATGATTTTGTAAGTGCACTAATGTTTTTAAAATTTTTTTAGAAATAGTGTATAAAAAATTAAAATCTAAATCTTAAAATATGTTTAACTCTTCACGATTAAAAAAAGAGAGAGAAGAGAGTGGAAGGAAAAACAGAAAGGTTTCGAACCAGTCACTTTGGGGATAGAATTCGTAATCATCAAATGATGGAACGGAATGGTTGCGCAATTATTCAACCAAACAGTGGAAAGGTTTTGGAAATCCTATTCGTTCCTAAATTAAAAACAGTGGAAAGGTTGGAATCCTATCCCGTTCCTAAATTAAACACTGATGAAGTTTTAATAAGTTTAATCTAGAGTTAAAAAAAAATAAAAAACTAAATAAGAAGAAGATAAAAAAATAAAAGAACTAGTTTTTAATTTAAAGATAGTACTTATTAACTCTCATCAGTGTTTAATTTAGGAACGGGAATAGGATTCCAACCTTTCCACTGTTTTTAATTTAGGAACGGGAATAGGATTCCAACCTTTCCACTGTTTGTTTGAATAATTGCTGCACCATTCCGTTCCATCATTTTGATGACATACGAATTCTATCCCCAAATTGACTGGTTCGAAACCTTTCTTTTTTCCTTCCCATCCTCTTCTCTCTCTTTTTTTTAATCGTGAGATTACATATTTAATGATTTAGATTTTAATTTTTTTTTACACTATTTCTAAAAAGTTTAAAAACATTTAGTGCACTTACAAATCATTAAATTAAAGTTTAATATAGTTTATAATTTATAATTTATTTATTTTTATAATTTACTATTTTAATAAACATCCACGTTTCAGGAAAGCACCTTTTCAGTTACGAAAATTAGTCATCAAAAACAAAATTACCAAAACACTCTTCTGGCACTTGAATGTTTTTCAAAAAAATTCAAAAGATAAATAAAAATGAATAAATGAAAATTCTTAACAACAAAAATTTATCTTGAGTATTTAATATATTTTTTGCTTTGTTTGATCTAGGGGTATATTGTCCAATCAAATACAAAATATCTATTTCATTTTGTGGCACACTCGACGTATTTATTTTATTCCATTAAACGCCATTCACAATCACACTTTATTTTTACTTGTATACTAATAATAGTAGCATTACTTTAGTAGTAGTACTGTACAATTGTAACAGTCGTAAGAATTCTGATTCCCATTACAAAAGTGGGAAACTATGAGTCACGAGGGCTTTCAAAACAGAAGTTTCAGAAGTCCTATTAAACCCCTTATAAATGTACCACTTTCGGTACTTAACATATTAAATTAATTATCTCTGCTGGTGAAAAAAATTAATTATTATAATAAATAAATATCATTTTTTTAAAAATATCTTTACTAATAATATGCATTAATTAAAATTACTATTTGATGGAAACTTTAATAAAGCAATAACTATAAGGATTACATTAAAAACATAGATAAATGTAACAGAAAAAATGAATTATTTTATATTTTTATAAACAAATTGAATGTCAAACCAAGTTTATAAAAGAAGGTAATATCTGTTAATAATAGATTATGATCTCCTAACTAGTTTAAAAGATAAAATATTTAGTGGTTAAGAAAAGTAAAAATTGTAATAAAGTCTTATCTAAAATTAAATGCAAAAAGTCTCTTAAAATCATCAAGTTATTTTGAAGTCCTAAGAGACCTCGTTGCAAAAGATTTTATTTTATTTAATTATTAAATTATCTTTATTTTTTTTTAGTTTATATTGATAACTAAAAAGCAGTAGCTACCAATTTAAGATATAACAATCAACAACTATCGTGATAAGTATTGGTAACACATTTTTTTAATGCATCACAAAAATACAATCCATAAGTTATCAATAGCTACCGCAATAGTTGTTAATCCGTACATCTTAAATTGTTAACGACTGTACTTTCAATTGTCAATGTAAATTTTGAAAAAAAAACAATTTAGTAATTAAATAAATAAAGCCTCTAGCAATAAAGTGCGTTAGAATTTCAGAATAATTTGATATTTTAAGAGATTGTTTTATATATAATTTTTTTTCAGGGGGACCTTATTATAATTTTCTTTAAAAAATGACTTGGAGTTTCACACACCTTTTTTTCCGTTGTTTATCATTCTCCACCTGCCTCCAGAATTATTTTTAGCCCTTTGGGAGACCTTTCCCACGCAACATTTTGTTTTTTTTGGGAATGATCAAGTAACACACTTGAGTATAAACAAGAGCTATTACATACCATATATAGTCAAGGACTTGGTCTTTTTAATAGGTCTATTTTAATTTAAATGTAAAATCTCAACTTAATTTATTTTTTAAGTTTTACATTCTTTAAATTTTTTTATTAATTATGTATATATTAAAGATTTTTTGTGTGCAAGGAGTTTCTTATTAAAAAGAGTAATTTACAATAAATATTAAAATGGATACTTTATTAAAAAAATTAATACATACTTTATAAATAATTAGCTTACTAATTTTTTTTTCAAATTTCTAAGAATTAATTATTAAACCCTTATGTTTACGATCCAACATAGTACTATCAATAATTGAAAAGGATATGTGATGTACATACCTACTAAATATGATCTGCAAAAAATGCAATACTAAGATCCACACTAAATAACTTTAAATCTTTTTGCCGTTGGTGACTAATTAACTGTATGATTACTATAATATTTTCATACATTGAGATATAGACTTTTTTTAGCGGGAGTGGGAAAGAAAACCCTGTCATAATCATAAGCAAAGATTCTCAACTATCTCAACCACCTTTTTCTTGTCTTCGTAAATCTAATCAAATAATACCTCCCATTTTTAATAAAAACTAAATAATTAATTTAAGAATATTAAAAAAATGTTAAATTAATTGTTTGTAACAATATGTGTTGACTTTTTTAAATTATTTTTATTCAATCATATACATAAAAACTATACTTTGAGTGAAAATACCTTACAATTAATTGAGATATTTTTAAGAATATATTATAAATTTGAAGACAAAGTGTGTTAGAATTTTATATTTAAAAATATCAAATAACTTTTATATTTAAGACCGAAGGTAGTAACTTATTAACTCTCATCGGTGTTTAATTTATGTCAACCTTTGACGCAAATATAATGTATATACTGCACCCAATCTTTAATATAAGAAAGAGTTGACTAATTTGAAAATATTAAAGAAGTTAGTTGAGTTTGTTATTTGCGGTGAATAAATATTTCTTTCTTAAAATACCTTTATTAATCATGTTTTTTGAATTATCCATTAATAGTACTTCTTCTAGTCCTTAATATGAGACATAATTAACTAATCGGAAAAGAATAAAAAAATTAGTTAAGTTATTTTTTATAATAAGTAATTATTGTCTTTCTTAGAATACCCTTGCTAATAACATGTATTAGCTAAACTACCATTTGATAGAACATTTAATATGTACAACTACTACAATAACTACTTTGAAAAAAATAGATACATATGAAAGACAAATGGATCATAGGTTTTATATTTAGAACAAATTAAAAGTCAAACTAATTTTTATATTAAATATCAAAAGTAGTAACTTCATAACATATAAACTACTATACGGATAATTTAAGGGCAAAATAAATATTGAAGAAAAAGTATACGAGGGTTTTATATCTAAGATTAAATTAAATGTCAAACTAGCTCTTATAAAAAAAACAGTTTAGTAATTATCAATATCATTATTAGACAATAATAGTGTTATTAGTATTATTATCGTGACATGTTGCGTTACATCATAATATTTTAAAGCAAATAGGACTGAAGTTTGAAAAGGGAGAAGAAAGACAAAAGGCGGCTAAAGCCGCAAGCATATAATATAGAGAGTGCCAATCTGAATGCCTTCGTTGATTGCTCATTTTACATGCCGCACTTAAAGGCACACGCACATGTTCAATTCATTAATTTAATTAATTAAAAACATCATTCCATGTTTCTTAAAATCAAATTTCGATTTTTAAAGGCAAAAATAATATGCAAGTACCCATAGTTTTATCTTATTTTAAATTAGGTTGTTTTATTTTTGTACTGAGTCAATATACTTCTTCAATTTTATTTACTGGTCCCTCTATTCATAATTTGTTCATTTGTTAAAAAAGAAGATGATGAAGTCACACTCAGTATGCAAAATCTCTGCCTCGAGAAGTATTAAATATCTTATACCCAAGGATGAGTCAGCCGGGCAATAAACTTGTTTGTTCCTTTGGAATTGAAATCTCTGACCACGTTAATGGTATCTTGTTATATATTTCAAGGATTCATTCAAAACATTGACTTTCATACCAGTCAGGTCAATTTTTCTTTTTGTCTTTTTTAATAACTCACACACACCTCACAAAAGGAGGTTTGAATTCCCACTATGAGAAAGATATTTAGATTAGTACTTAACAACATCTTGAATATAGTTGTTTTAATAAGAGAATACTTATACGTAACTAAATAAATTGTTTTTTTTTACAAAGAATTTAAATTCACAATCTCATATTTAAAATTTTTTATAAAGGTGTTTAACATCTTCTTATCCTTAATATAAGATCTAATTAACTAATTAATTTATGTAGATTATGATACTAGTTATATTAGTTAATATGATATTTTTTTCTAAAACACCTTAGTATCTTTCTTAATTTTCTCTCTCACTCTTCTATTTAATTATTTTAAAAAAAATCAATAAGATTAATTTAAAAAAATTAATAAATATGTGAAATACGTCTTATATATAGGATCAATATCAACTCTTTAATTATGTCTTATATTAAAAACCGGAAGAGTATCAATTAAGTTATAACAAACCTTCAAGTATGAGTTGGTCCCAAAAAGGGGATTAGTATGGACGCAAATTAGAAGTGAAGATGACTTATAAGATTTTACACTCTTCTCGGTGCAAAGATCGATCCTTAATTTGACTTTGCTTAGTCATACATTCCAAGACACACCCAAAAAAAAAAACTTCCTCAGAATATAAAACCTCAATTATTTTCAAACAAATTAAGAATACGATTTTGGGCCTTAGCACGTGGACAACATTATTTTGGGAAAGTCTTAAAGCTGATCTGGCCTCCACAATATAATTCAGATACCACTATTTAATTTATTTGTTATTTTAACTATCTATTTAATGTTTATTGAAATATTAGAGAGTAGCAATAATAATTTTTTAATCATATGTTTTTTAAGAAACAGTGTTTTCTTTGGCTAAATTTTAAAAACAATGTTTAAATATTCCCTACAATGCACAAAAGTATTCCTAGGTAACATGATATTTGTTGTAAATAAAGAAGAAGAACAGAGAAGAAAGAATATCAATAAGAGAGAGTATTTCTCTTTCTATTCAATAGGGTACTGAATACATTGTACATGGCCTCTATTTATAGGCACGGCTTTACATCTTTGATAGAATCTACAGATATAAAGATAATTGCAGATAATGGGGATAATGGGAGTTACTGAAGATATTGGGAGATAAGGGAGATAATGATAGATACATGGACATCCATAAAGATATTATATTCATAACACTCCCCCTTGGATGTCCATAGCTAAATATGTGCCTCGTTAAAAAACTTCTACTAAGAAAACCCTGTGGGACAAAACCTAGTAAAAGAAAAAGAGTGCAACATTTATTGATATATATTTCATAGTGCTGCCTCGTTAAAAACCTTGTCAGGAAAACCCAATGGGAAAAACCATAGACAAGGAAAAAAGAGTACAGCATACATTTACTCCCCCTCTTGACAATGTCAGTTGATATCTCTGAGTCTACGAAGTCCAATGTCATGAACAAGTCTCTCGAACGTGGTGGCTGGAAGTGATTTGGTGAATAGGTCTGCTAAATTTTCGCTGGAACGAATTTGTTGGATATTGACTTCACCATCCTTTTGAAGATCACGAGTGAAGAAGAATTTTGGGGAGATATGCTTTGTTCTGTCTCCTTTGATATACCCTTCTTTTAGTTGGGTAATACATGCAGTATTATCTTCGTACAGTATTGTTGGGATCATTTTACCAGAAGACAAGCCACAAGTAGTTCGTATGTGATGTATTAAGGACCTTAACCATACACATTCTCGACTTGTTTCATGCATTGCTAGAATCTCCGCATGGTTAGATGATGTGGCTGATATAGTTTGTTTCATAGATCGCCATGAAATGGCTGTACCGCCACATGTGAATACATAGCCAGTTTGTGATTTACCAACATGTGGGTCAGACTGAAATCCAGCATCTGCATAGCCAACAAGATCGGTCTTGGATGCATTCGAATAAAATAATCCCATATCCATTGTACCCTTAAGATAACGAAGGATATGTTTAACTCCATTCCAATGCCTTCGTGTTGGTGAAGAACTATATCTTGCTAGTAAGTTGACTGCAAATGATATATCAGGTCGTGTATGATTAGCAAGATACATTAGTGCTCCAATTGCACTAAGATATGGTACTTCTGGACCAAGTAGCTCTTCATCACCTTTTTCCCCGATTTCTCGAGGTCTAAAAGGGTCCTTATCCACCTCCAAAGATCTTACAACCATTGGAGTACATAATGGATGTGATTTATCCATATAAAAACGTTCTAGGATCCTTTTTGTATAAGTTTCTTGATATACAAAAATTCCATTTTTCAAATACTCAATTTGTAATCCAAGGCAAAATTTTGTTCTTCCTAGATCCTTTATTTCAAATTCTTTCTTTAGGCAATTCACTGCCTTTTCAAGCTCTTCAGGAGTTCCAATAATATTTATATCATCAACATACACAGCGATTATAACGAACTCATTTCCTGATCTTTTCATAAAAATACATGGGCATATTGCATCATTTTTATATCCTTCCCTCAATAGATACTCACTAAGCCTGTTATACCACATTCGCCCTGATTGCTTTAATCCATATAGGGATTTGTTTAACTTAATTGAGTATCGTTCTCGAGAGTTTGAATTGTGTGCTTCTGGCAATTTCAGCCCTTCAGGGAGTCTCATATAAATGTCATTGTCAAGTGAGCCATACAGATAGGCTGTAACAACATCCATTAGATGTAAATTGAGCCCTTTATTTACTGCGAGGCTAATCAAGTATCGAAAAGTAGTTGTATCCACTACTGGTGAATAAGTTTCTTCAAAATCGATACCAGGTCTTTGTGTAAATCCTTGAGCAACGAGTCGTGCTTTGTATCTTATGATTTCACCCTTTTCATTTCTCTTTCGCACAAAAACCCATTTATATCCAACCGGTTTTACATCTTCAGGTGTAAGGACTACTGGTCCAAAAACTTTTCGCTGTTCTAGCGATTTTAATTCTGCCTCAATTGCATTTTTCCATTTTGGCCAATCCTTTCTTTGTTTACATTCACTAATTGACTTTGGCTCATGATCCTCATTATCATTCATCACATCGAGCGCTACATTATAAGAGAAAATATCATCAACGTCGACTTCACTTCGGTCCCATCGTATCCCATTCATAACATAATTAATTGAGATCTCATCATTTTCACATATTTCAGGTACCTGACTTTCACTGAGAATTGGGACGTTAGCGTTGTCTGATGACTCTTCTGGAGTTGCTAACTTTTCTAAATTATTCTCGACTAGGCCATCTATACTTTTAACTCCTTTTTTCTTTCGAGGATTTTTATCTTTGGAGCCGATGGGCCTGCCACGCTTCATGCGTGCTTTAGAATCATTCACAATTGGTTGTCCATCAGGGACATCAATTTTAATAGGAGCATTAACAGCTGGAATATGTGATTTTGTTACTCTCTTCGGGTCAGTAAATGCATCTGGTAATTGATTTGCTAAACTTTGTAAATTGACTATCTTTTGAACTTCCAGTTCACATTCTTTTGTGCGAGGATCAAGATGAGACAGTGATAATTCTTTCCAGCTAATGTCCTTTTCCAACTTCTTATTTTCTCCCCTCATTGTTGGAAAAACTGACTCATCAAAATGACAATCGGCAAATCGAGCTGTGAACAAATCTCCTGTTGAGGGTTCTAGATATTTTATTATAGTGGGAGATTCATATCCAATATATATTCCCATCCTTCTTTGAGGCCCCATCTTGGTACGTTGTGGGGGAGCAATTGGAACATGTACAGCACATCCAAAGGTTCTTAGATGGGAAATATTTGGTTCATGACCAAAAACCACTTGTAAAGGGGAGGACTTGAGATAACTTGTTGGCCTGATGCGAATTAACACTGCTGCATGCAAAATTGCATGTCCCCAAGCAGAAATTGGGAGATTTGATCTCATAAGTAATGGTCTTGCAATTAATTGTAAACGTTTGATTAATGATTCTGCAAGTCCATTTTGTGTGTGCACATGAGCCACAGGATGTTCAACATCAATCCCAAGAGACATACAATAATCATTGAAAGCTTGTGAAGTAAATTCACCAGCATTATCAAGACGTATTTTCTTGATAGGAAAATCAGGGAAATGTGCTCTTAATCTAATTAATTGAGCCAATAATCTTGCGAACGCCAGGTTACGCGAAGATAATAAACAGACATGCGACCATCTTGTTGATGCATCAATTAGAACCATAAAATATCTAAATGGTCCGCATGCTGGATGTATCGGTCCACAAATATCTCCCTGTATGCGTTCTAGAAAAGTGAGAGGCTCACTTTTTAGTTTTCCTGGTGATGGCCGAACAATTAACTTTCCCTTGGAACATGCATTACATGAGAAAACATTGGATTGTGGTATTTGTTGACTTTTCAATGAATGTCCACATGAATTCTCAATTATTTTTCGCATCATAATTGTCCCGGGATGGCCTAACCGGTCATGCCAAACATTAAATTTGTTATCATTTACAAACTTCTGGTTTATAATGATGTGTACTTCAATTGTACTAATAATTGTATAGTACAAGCCAGAAGAAAATGCAGGCAATCTTTCTAGTGTGCATTTTTTACCTGAGGTTGACTTTGTAATAGCAAGATATTCTTGATTTTCCTCAATTGTTGTTTCGATATGGTATCCATTCTTGCGGATATCCTTAAAACTCAACAAATTTCTTTTAGACTTAGTTGAGTAAAATGCACTATCAATGTATAATATTGTTCCTCCAGGTAACAATATATTGGCTCTTCCGGAGCCTTCAATCAGTTTTGCACTTCCAGATATAGTCTGAACGTTGGCTTCTTGCATTACCAAAGAAGAGAAATACTTTTTATTTCTAAGTATTGTATGAGTTGTTGCACTGTCAACAAGACATAAATCTTCATGATTGACGTCAATAGGAGCCATTCTTCGTTACAAGGAACATAGTCAAGAGAGGGAGGAAGAAACAAAATTAATAAAAGGAAAATACTCGTAATTTTATTAATTTGGAAAGATAACAACATTGAAAGTAGAAACTTTATAAAAGAAGATGAAAAGAAGGAAAAAAAATCATAGAAATTTAACTTCACTAAAACAATTTATTGTTGAACATTCCCATCACCAATCAGGTGATCAATCTTTCCATTAGGATCAGCAAAGAAATCAGCAATATCCAAATGAGTGACATCCATGTTGCCATAATCAGAATCGCCCTCTTCATCAACAAAATTGGTTTCTACCCTTGGCATTTTGCCGTTGCCTTTACTTTTATTTTTAAGCGATTCTTGATAAAGGTCAACCAAATGTTTCGGTGTACGACAAGTACGTGACCAATGACCATTCCCACCACAACGATAACACGAGTCTTCAGAGTGGTTATTACTTCCACTAGTTTTTCTCTTGCGATTCTCATCATTCTTTGTCCTCTTTGAATAGGAATTTGAACCACCTCGATTATGACCACGACCACGTCCACGGTCAATGCGACGGCCTCGTGCACGTCCATGTCCTCGTCCACGACCACGTGTTGGTCCATTTACTACTACATTCGCTTCGGGAATGGAGTGGAGCCGGTTGGACGGGATTCATGATTTTTCATTAGAAGCTCATTATTTTGCTCAGCTACAAGAAGGCAAGAAATAAGTTCAGAATACTTTTTGAAGCCTTTTTCACGGTATTGCTGCTGCAGGAGCACATTGGATGCATGAAATGTGGAGAATGTTTTCTCCAACATGTCTTCATCAGTGACTTTTTCTCCACATAATTTCAGTTGAGAACTGATTCTAAATATCGCAGAATTATACTCACTAACAGATTTAAAATCTTGTAGACGCAAGTGCATCCATTCATAACGAGCTTTTGGGAGAATGACAGTTTTCTGGTGGTCATACCTTTCTTTTAAATTGTTCCAAAGTACGAGTGGGTCTTTAATGGTCAAATATTCCATTTTTAGTCCTTCATGTAAATGATGGCGTAAAAAGATCATAGCTTTAGCCTTTTCTTGACTAGATGCCTTATTTTCTGCCTTAATTGTGTCTCCCAGACCATTGGCATTTAGGTGAATTTCCGCATCTAGTACCCAAGATAAGTAATTCTTCCCAGTAATGTCAAGAGCCACAAACTCAAGTTTTGTAAGGTTTGACATGATGGCACTACCACAAAAGAATATAATATTAAAAAAAAATTGTCATGTATGGAAATTACATTGCTCTTCGTTAATGAGAAGAAAAGAAAAGAAAAGAAAAATTATAAATTACCAAAAGAAAACAAATGAAGAGAAAATTTGAATGACTTCTGGTCATGAGTTAAAAATTATATGGCTTCTAGCCATATGTTAGAAAATTAAAATTATGGCTTCTGGCCATAAGGAAGAAAACAAAGTTTTATAGCTTCTGACCATAAAGTATAAAACAAAGTTTTTATGACTTCTGGCCATAAGAAAGGATAATAAAGTTTTATGGCTTCTGGCCATAAGAAAGGATAATAAAGTTTTATGGCTTCTGGCCATAAAGTAGAAAACAAAGTTCTATGGTTTCTGGCCATAAGAAGCAAAACAAAATTTTATGGCTTCTAGCCATAAGAAAGAATAATAAAGTTTTATGGCTTCTGGCCATAAGAAGCAAAACAAAATTTTATGGCTTCTGGCCATAAGAAAAAATAATAAAGTTTTATGGCTTCTGGCCATAAAGTAGAAAACTTTAAACCATATAGCTTCAAGCCATTTAGGAAAAGAATGGAGAAAAGAAAAATACTCATAGTGTAGAAGAGTATAGAAAAGTATAGAGGATAGACAATAAATCATGAAACATAATGTATAATAATAAGATCGGAATATTATACCTTTGTTAGAGCCTTCGTGCTGATAACGTGTTGTAAATAAAGAAGAAGAACAGAAAAGAAAGAATATCAATAAGAGAGAGTATTTCTCTTTCTATTCAATAGGGTACTGAATACATTGTACATGGCCTCTATTTATAGGCACGGCTTTACATCTTTGATAGAATCTACAGATATAAAGATAATTGCAGATAATGGGGATAATGGGAGTTACTGAAGATATTGGAAGATAAGGGAGATAATGATAGATACATGGACATCCATAAAGATATTATATTCATAACAATATTCTCATAATTATAAACGAACAATGCATAAATTTTAAATATGAATATAACTATAATTTGTAAACTTGACATAATAAAAATATAAGCTTTTAAACACTTCATTACATTAAACAAATTTATTAGTGGAATTTTGAATCACACGAGATCCATTAATAAAAAGACGATAATACCGAAATTTTGCCTTTTATGGAAGCACATGAAACATACAGATTATGAAAAGAATTAGGGAAAATGGCAATTAGGTCTCACTCAAGGGAATTAAATGCAAAAAGATCCCTTGAAATCATAAAATTATTTTAAAGTCCCAAAAAATTTTTTGCAATAAATTTTATTTGTTTACTTACCAAATTACCCTTCTTCTTTTTTTTTTTTTAAGTTTGCATTGACAACTAAAACAGCAATGGTTGACAACTCAGGGTGCAAGGATGACAACTATCGCGGCTGGTTTGATAACTTATGGTATGATATGCTGAGAAAATGTGTTGTCAAACCAGCCACGATAGTTGTCAATCCTTGCACCCTGAGTTGTCAATCACTGTTCTTTCAATTGTCAATACAAAATTAAAAAAAAAAAGAAGAGTAATTTGGTAATTAAACAAATAAAATTTATTGCAAAAAGGTCCCTTGGGACTTCAGAATAATTTCATGATTTCAAGGGACCTTTTTGCATTTAATTCTCTTGATTGGGACCTAATTGCAATTCTCCCAAAGAATTACGAGCAAGCAACCTTTGAATCAGTTCTCCGATAAATTCAAGAAGGACCCCAAACATATTTAAGACATACATCTTAATAACACAAAGTAAAATTGAACCATTTTGTTTGAAGATGTGGACGAATTGAAAATTTTAATTAAGTGTTTGTTTGACTTCTTTTACCCTATGTTTGGTATGTGAGGAGGAGAGAAGAGAATTTTTTTTTTAATGAATTCAATTTAGAAAATAAGAGAAGCGGGGTTATAAAATTTTGATTAAAAAAACATGTAAAATAAAAGCGTAAGAAAATTAATTGAAAATTTTAACCACACTTCTTTAATTTTTTTAAATTAAGCCCATCAAAAATTTTTCTTCTCTCCCATCCTCTTCATTTCCCTTATATCAAACATATCTTTAAAACTAAGGTTTTTTTTTTTCCCTGTTTGCATTTTATGAGAGAATATGTCTTCACTTGTTATCTTTTACAGCCAAACATTGACAAGTCTGATTGGTGTGTCTAAACTACTATCTTCGGTTCTAATTATAAGATCTTATTTGTGATTTATAAATGAAGTCTTATAATTAGAATCGAAAGTAGTATTTTGTTTCAAGATGCCGGCAAATTGGTAGAAAAACTTGTCACTAAATTTTATATTCTATGAGACAAAATTTTTCTCACGGACTTATTTTACATAACGTAAAATTATTTAAAATAATATAACATAAAATTATTTAAAACAGGCTAGTTCAAATGTTCCGTTGAATATGATGATGCATGTATGTGTGCATATGTGGAACGGGTTCAACTAATTTGAGTTGCATGCAAAATCAAATAAAAAGAGAGGTAGTTACGTTGGAACAAATGGAAAACGATTTTCAGAATGTGGTGAATGAAACTTGTGAGAAAGCTGACAAGTTAAGTGGTGTGTCTAAACTCTGAAGGGAGAGGGACCGCAAGCTGTAACAATCATGTTTGTTGTGCTTCAAATGCAATTCTTAATTTTGGTTTGGTCTCACCACTTTTAGGCCGGCATATTTCCTTTTTGACGGGCAACTTTCAGTCTATTTATATTTGGTACCACACAACCAACAGAACTTTAGTCTTAAAAGGGCTTTTGATTAACATTTTAAAAATGATTTTATGAAACTCGAAATAAACATGTGAGAGGAGTTCTGTCTTGACTTGTATAAGAAAACTTTGTAAAGTGATTTTTGAGGTTTCTAAACACCCCTTAATCAAGATTCGAGTTTGTTTTGTATAAATATATAAAACACTTAGCTAGATATCAAATGGTTTGTTTAAAATTTTTTTCATTAATTTATTATTATAATTTATTACATTTCAGTATTTTTTCCTTAAAGTCTTTAAATTTTTAATTGTGAGGGAACACAGATTAAACCACAATTGCAGTCAAGGTGAGTTCAAAAAAAAAAATCGCCATTGTATATCACTATATACCTACATACTTTTTTAATGAGTAGATAATTAGTTTATCAATGTTAAAAAATTATTTAAATAAGCTATTTCTAAAAAAATATATGTTAATTTTTCTAAATTAAATATTTTAACATAATAATAATTTATACTGAATCTACTCATTAATAGAAGCTCCCTTACAATGTGCATTCAATGAGAATAATTGAAAAAAAAAGTTATAAATTTGAAAATCAAAATGAATTAAGATCTTATATTCAGGATCACACTAAATTCTTTAATTAGTTTTTATATTTAATTAAGTTTTACCTTTAGTAATATACTAGCGTACTACTTCTTTAGTTCTTTTGCCCCCTTTTTTTTTACCGCAAATAATTTGTTTTTGCCAAATACCTCAAACAATTTAATCAGTTAGACTAATATAATCCTCATGATCTAAAACATACAGGGACATATACAGGACTTTTCTGATGGCCTCTAGTGTTATAATCTGATCGACCTTGTTCCATTTCCGGCGTTCTGTAATTAGTACTCCTCCAATCCTTAATACGGGGTGTTTGGAAGTACCCAAAAATACTTCTTAGAATAAATTTTTCACAAAATGAGACAAATTCCTTAACATATTTACTTCATACACAGTAAAAGTACTTTTAAAATCATGATTTTGATTCCATCCAAACACTCCGTATAAGATCTGTTAAATTAATTTGATTAGATTAAGAAAGTTAGGTAAGTTAGTTAATTATAAAAAATATGGCATGTTTTTTCTAAAACACCATAATAATTTTTCTTAATATTTCCTTTCTCTCACTTAACTAATTATAGTTGAGAGAGTATCCATAGGGGTAATTTAGAAAAAAACTGATAAATATAAAAAATAAGTCTTATATTTAGGATCAAAATTAACTTAACAATTAAATCCTATATTAAGTATGAGAGAAGTATAATAATGGGTCATAGACGCGCATTTAATTTTCTTGAATTTTAAACATGTTTTTTGTTTGGGTTTGGCAAGTGTTGTCGTGGGGGAAATTGAAGCCTTGAGATCTTTTATTTTCGTTTTCTTGTCCCTATATGTTCGTCAATTCATAGTTGGTGCATGCGCGTATGGCATGTACACATTGGGCTGATTCGCGCAGCTGAGAGTTTTCAACTATATATTCGAAAGGCATACATTTAACCTTAAGGTTTTCTAAATATGCACATGAAACTAGATTTAGGTCACGTGCCATACATGGGAATAATTATTCATGGTTTTGTTCTTCCCTTTTTTAATACTGCTCCAGTCCTTAATATGAGACCTATTTAACTAATTTGATTAGATTAAGGAAGTTAGGTAAGTTAGTTAATTATAAGAAATGTGACATGTTTTTCCTAAAACACCATAATTATTTTTCTTAATACTTCTCTTTTTCTTCTATTTGATTATAATTGAGGAAGTATTTATAGGAGTAATTTAGAAAAAATTGATAAATATGATAAATAGATCTTATATTTAGGATCAAAACCCACTCAATAATTGGGTCCTATATTAAGAATCGGAGGAGTATAATATAAGAATTACTTAACTATTTTATATAAATTAAAGAGACTAAATATATTACTTAATTCTAATCATTGTGACTTGATCTCCATAAAATACTGCTGTATAATCTTAGATTATATATGAGTTTATAAGTAAGATAAATTAGTTTGGGAGAAATGATAAATATGAGAAGAAAAGTAAATTAAGTTCTTATAGTTAAAACTAATTAAATCAACTCCCTAACTTGTTCTTGTATTCAGAACCGAAAGAGTAGTTGAGAAATTAAGATACGCAATTTTTGTGTGTGTGGGGGATGTGCTATGGTCTATCAATTTTTTAAGGTCTTGTTTGGTATGGGGAGAATGAGGAGAGGGAAGGAGGTGAAGAGATTTTGCTCCCTTCCCCTTATTTGTGTTGTTTAAGGGTATGTTTGGCTCAATGAGAGAAAGGGAAGGGGAGGAATTTTAACGGAGGGAAGGAAAGGAGAAGAGAGTGGAAGGATTTTAATATTATCTTGTTGGGATTTATAAAAAAAAAGAGAGGAGGGGAGGGAAAAATATTTTAATATGGACAATTTTGCTCTTATTTTACTTAAGATATGGGCATAATGGATATAACATGACAAAATATGGACATAAGAGTCACAACATGACAAAATATTGACATAATGATCACAACATGACAAAATATTGCCTTTTCCCTCCAAATTCTCTCAATTTTCGAGGGGAGGTTGAAGAGAGGAGGGGAGAGAAAATTTTATCCTAAAATTTGTGTGTTGCCAAATAAGGAGAAATAATTAAAATTCCTCACCTTCCCTTCCAAATCCTTCATACCAAACACACCATAAATCTTTAAGAGGGGAGGGAAATTTTTTTAAGATTTTTCCTCCTCTTCCCTCATAACCCTCCCCTCCCAAATTGAAAAGATTGGGAGAAAAATTATAATATTTTGGGTTATTGTGATTAATATGATTATAATTAATTTTTAATATCCCCATATCACCTTTCTAATTTTACATCATGCGGGGAATGAATGGTAGTTGTTGCACACTTGTTGGGTCATAAAAAATTCCTCTCCTCCTATTTTATTTCATTAATCCAAATAAGATAATATTAAAATTATTTTTTTTTTCCCTCCCCCTCTGTTAAAACTCGTCTTTTTTTTTTCCCCTCTTTTTAACCAAACACACCCTAATGATTTTGGGGCTTTTTATTGTTCTTTCAGGATTGATTTCTACAACATAATCAGAAAGCCATCATAAGATTTCAATATTTCATTGGCTAACTGCTATATCCAATCTTACGAAATATGCATTCTGTAAAGAGGATTCTAATCTAATTCAATGACAAATGCGCAATCACAGGGCCACAAAATTTCTTAGCATCACAACTTAATTCAGCCACATAGTCATAGTCGTTGCATTTCTAATAAGCTGACAATATCAATAATTCAATATAATCCCAATTTACAGCGACTTACCAATCAAAACCAAAACTTTACGGATCCCATGCATGAATGTGAGAGCAATTTGTATAAAACATGAATTACCTAACTACCTTTAAGTCAAGAGCAATAATTACAGTTACAGTTATAATTTTGACCATCTCAAAACACTAATTTATTAAATGGAAGAGTTCCTTAAACTTGTAAACTACCCATATTATTTGTCACCGGCAAAAATTTCTCACGTACCAAGAACGGCATTGAATAGATAAAAGAGATACGAATATTGGATAAAATGTGATATAATAATATAGGATTTTTTCTCTCACACATTCCTTCTATTTTTACTTTTATTATACTCTTCCGGTCCTTAATATAAGACTCATTTAACTAATTTGATTAGATTAAGAAAGTTAAGTAAGTTAGTTAATTATAAGAAATATGACATGTTTTTCCTAAAATATCATAATAATCTTTTCTAATATATTCTTTCTTTCTTTTACTTGATTACGGTTGAAGGAGTATTTATAAGATTAATTTAGGAAAAATTGATAAATATGAGAAATACGTCTTATATTTATGACCAAAATCAACTCAACAATTATGTCTTATATTAAAGACGGAGAAGTAATTAATAAGGATAGAATTAGAAATAGAGCATTAAAAATGGTACAAGTAACAAATAAAAGGACCAAAAATTCGCTCTATAAGTAACAAATAAGATGAATCAGAGTGATATATTGTACTGCAAGGTTTCTCAGCGTGAGACATAACATAGGACACAACGCGCAACTTCTCTAAAATTCATTGCGCCTAACACACCTCCTAGACAGTAATCCCAGCTCTACACATGCCCTGTACCACAAACAAAAAGGAAAAAGGGTTCCATTGATATTTACTTTAAAAAGGTGTTTGCAAATAAAATGCTAAATACAGTCACAAAATGAATTTTTCCCTGTACATTATATTTCAATTTATTTTATTATTTCTCTTCGTCTCTTGCTTATTTATAATAAGGGAAAACGATTTTTTTAAATATTTATTATTTTTAACTAATGTTAACAAATTTTTTAAACTACACAATCCAATTATTTAAATCTTATAAAAAGTATTAGAAGGCATGTTAGATGTTATGTGTGGAAGAGGTTCCTCACGGCTCCTCTTGTCCTTCTTTACCCATTCTTTACCCTCCTTTTTTTTCACCACCTGATCAAAATTTTAATATTTCAAATTTAACATTTTATAAAAATAAGTATTATTATAATAATTTTATTTAAAAAATACATAAATAAATTCAAACTATTAAAATCTGATCTGAGCTACTCGCAATTATAGTGAAAAATTTAAAATAATAATCACCCGTTATTAACTATTTATATTGAATATTACCTGTATAAATATATTTAATTATTTTTGAGTTAAGGTGTAAAAATACCTAGAACTTTTTTTAAAAGTATGCCTAACACCATCTACTTTTTTGAGGTGCAAATATATCCATGCAAATTCAAAATTGATGCAAAAATATTAACATTCCTTTTATTTGTGGGGCCTATGATATTATGACAAAAATACCAAAAAGTGCTCAGTTTTAAAAGTTTATAAATTTTTTTGCGCAAAAAAATATATGGTGTTTGATGCACTTTTAAGAAAAATTAATGGGTTTTTTTATACATTAACCCACTATTTTTAATCTAAAATTATAATAATATTTATTTTTGTAAAATATTAAATCTGTATTATCAAAAATTTGAAATTTTTATCCAAGAATAGCAAGGTAGGGGTGGGGGGAGGGGTTTTAAGGGTATTTGAGTGGAAATTAAACCTTAATTTTAAAAGTGATTAATAGATATGTGAAAGATTTTTCTCTTGATTTGTAAAAAAAATTTTTTAAAAATAATTTTAAGGTGTTCCAACACTCCTAATTCGTTAAATGTTATACTATTTCTGTTTTTTAATATAAGAGCTAGTTGACTAATTTAAGTGAATTAAAAAAATTAGTTAAGTTATTTATTTATAATAAATAAATGTCATTTTTTTAAAGTATTCTTACTAATCAAATATATTAATCGAATTAATATTATAGTAAGGGCTATCTTAAAAAATAAATAAATATAAAAAATAAAATAAATTAACACCTCATATTTAGAATTAAAATAAAAATCCTTATATTAAATTATTAATTAATAATCGGAGCTAAAATATTTTTCCCCGTCAGCGACCTCTCCACAGTCCCCGAAATAATCCTGTTCCCGCCGTTCACCCCTCCTCAACTTCAACGTTCAAGGAATCCACCTCCGTGCGTCTTCTTCCTTTACTCTCCGGCCTCCTTTCAAGAGCTTCACGTCCATCGATTTCATCTTCGGTTTTTCCCGTGCAAGCTTGGCGAGTTCGCAGCTTCCCTCCGGGGCAACTCCGTCTTCCACTCTTCCCTCTGCCTCCTCATCCTGGCGAGTTCCTCTTCTTTCTCGGCCTTAGAGTCTTTAAAAATGAAGTTAGCTTGTGGATTGTGATATTCTGGGGCAGTAATATTGCTTGTGAATGATGATATTTGGTTGTGAAATTACTGAAGAAATTAGTTGATGTATGGTTTTGCTTTAAGGGCTACTATGTGCAGGAAATGGAGAAAGACTGGTTATAGTTCGAGGATGTAATTGTGGCGTTGAAATGAGTGTTGAAATACCAATTCTGGTTAGTTTGAGGGTGTAATTGTGTGTAATTCTTGTGTATGTTTGGTGCTTCTTTTTGGGGAGCGCTTAAATGCTTAAATTGGTATTTCAGTCTGGAACTGCTTCCTTGTAAAAATTTTGTGATATTTTGAGAAATTTATGTTCAATATAATTATGGGCAAGACTGTCAATCTCCCTTCAACCGATTGGTAAAAGAGAGACCTTTGTCGCTGCTCTGCGAGCGGATGATAGCAAGTTATCATTTCTTGCTTACTTCCTCATTATCTTAAATCTTGTTTCTGGCAACTCTTACTTTGCAGTTCTATGGGGAAACATATCTTAAAACTTCAATTGTGTGGCATACTGTAAACATGGGTATGGTGTACATGGTAGTAGCATGTTACTTGAATGAGTTATTTTTACTTTGGATAGACGTTGATGTTGTGAATCCTATATGTAGATTTAAACTAAAGAGGAAATCTTTAAAATTCGGTCATTTAGCTCAACTAGATATGGGACTCATGTATTGCACGGAGTTATTCATGGCTTATGAATAATGTAGCATTTTATAAAGTTTACATATATTGATGATGATGATTGAAGGTATACTGATTATGTCTTTATTTTCATAAAGGAGTTTTATTTAAATTTATTCTCTTAAAATTGTAATGCTATTTGTTTGTATCTGTTTAAAATGCATTTGGCGAGAACTATGATTATTGACATTTATGACGGTTGGCGTATGTAACTTCTGTGAAAGAGTTTTCTTCTTCTCTTTTTTGGCCTAGACTTACAATACGTTGGTTGTTAAACAGAAAATACTCGTGGATAACATGTGCTGGTGTCTGCCATTCTAGTGTTAAGGGTCTTGGAAAATGATGTGTGTCTGAAGACCACTAAACTGTGTGGGGCTATTCCGACCTGCAGAACAAACCTGATTTGAACCTTTGGTGGGATAAAACTGGAACTTGAATTTGCTCTGATTGTATTCAGCTCAAAAAAAAAAAAAGATTTTGCTCTGATTGTGAGCTTCAACTTTGTTTGGAACTTATAGATGTAGATACTGCTTCAATCAATGGACCAATACCACAACACTCTCCAAAATGAAGAAGAATCCCTTTCTCTCTCCACGTTGGCTTCCATGAGATCCCACATCATCAACCCTTCAACTCCCCAATCCACCCTATGTTCCATCCTTCAAAAGCTGACTTGCTCACTTGAACTTAGTCATGACAAAGTACTTCTTCATTACTCTCTCAACCTCCTCACCCATCTTGCCTTCCACCACTCTTCCTTTTCTCATTCCATCTTTCAATCTGTCTGTTCTCATCCTCTTCTCTCTGCCCAGTCCACTCGTCTTGCTGTTGACTCACTCCAAGTACTGGCTTTGATCACAGAACGTGTTCCAGCACTTGGCTTGAATATGGACAAGCTTGATGATGGGTTTTTTGTTTCTCTCTGTTTTGGCCCCTCTGTATCTGCACGTTTATGGTTGCTGAACAACGCAGGGCGCTTTCAACTTCAGCCATCTTTACTGTTTACTGTGTTTCTAGGGTTCACAAAGGATCCTTATCCTTATGTGAGAAAAGCTTGCCTGGATGGACTTGTTGATTTGATTAATCATGGTGTCTTCGAAGACTCTAGTTTGGCGGATGGGTGTTACCATTGTGCTGTTCAACTTCTGGGTGATATGGAAGATTGTGTGAGATCATCTGCAATTCGTGTTGTAAGATGCCGTTACTTAATGTTTTCCTCTCTTTGTGTGCTTCATGGAGAATATGACTTTGCAATGCTTGTTTTTGCTCCCAAAAAAAAAAAAAAAGGACTTTGCAATGCTTGTGGAATAATAATTAAAAACTAGTATTATGAAGCTACATGGTACTGTATCCTCAATAAGCTTATTTATCCTAAATGAATAATATTTAGTCTTCCAGAAACTCGTTAACAGATTTTGCACTTCTAGAAATTTTAGTGTAACTTTGAGGTCTTATCTGATGTGTTATCTATTTTGTAATTTCAGGTTTCTTCATGGGGGCTGATGTTAGCAGCTTCTGATGCTGACATGAAAGGCTACTGGTCCAATGAAGTATTTGCCAAGGTATTTTCTTATTCTATGGGCTATGCATTTCTATGGTTGTTGGATCTTGGTTTCATAACTGGTTGACTTTAAAGCCGCAATCTCAATATTGTGATGATTCCCTATCGATGATTCTTTCCCCTTGACAAAATCAGGATTCTCAACATGGTCTTTTGATCTTAATGATTCATTCTATGTCCTTTATGAATCTCAAAACCATAATAACCCCTTCCTTGATTTGTGGGACTCTAAAAATGGCACATGTAATCGAGGTAAGTTTAACAAATATGATTCTCTCTCCAAGTTGGAGGTATTAAA
The DNA here is from genome assembly GCF_004799145.2 of Neltuma alba. NCBI lineage: Eukaryota > Viridiplantae > Streptophyta > Magnoliopsida > Fabales > Fabaceae > Neltuma > Neltuma alba. The sequence continues at coordinate 31,516 of NW_021636514.1, forward strand.
AAGTTTAAACTATGATGTCTCTAACATGAAACAATATGAATTCTTCTATTAATTTAGATTTTGAGCCCATATGGAATTTGGGGCAAGCCATTCTGTTCATGGGTTATAAACAATGATTTTTTTTTTTGGCAGATTTTCTTTTATAGATATATAGATACATAGATTCTTGGCGTACGTAATATAATATGTAAAGTTTTATTGCACGATGTCATTTTATTTCTGTTGCGTTCAGAAGTTAGAATTATACTTTAATTATTCTGTTTTCTAGTATTCCTGACCGTTGGCTGCTGATTACCTTGGTATTACATGCACTTCATATTTATGCAGCTCTGTTCTATGGCAAGAGATATGAGCATGGAGGTCAGGGTTGAAGCTTTTTGTGCCCTTGGGAAGATTGAAATAGTATCTGAGGATTTGCTTTTGCAAACCTTATCAAAGCGAGTCCTAGAGGTTGGAAAGAAAAAGGAAGTGTTTGGCCGGAACACAACTGAACAATTTAAAATGCTGGCAGCTAGTGTTGCTGGTGCACTAGTGCATGGACTTGAAGATGAGTTCTTTGAGGTAACTTTTCTTGAACATTACTGCTTTATATGTATTTTACAATAATGATAAGATGTATGATGTATCTTTGAGGAAAGAGGTCTGTTGTTTAATTAAGTGGAGAACTAAGTCATTATTGGCTGCAACTATGTCGTAATAGCTTAAGAATTTCTATTTAACCTGAAGGTGCGAAAGTCTGCATGCCAGTCCTTGCAAAGACTTGCAGTCCTCTCCGCTGAGTTTGCTCATGAAGCTTTGAACATTTTAATGGATGTGTTGAATGATGATTCGGTGACTGTTCGATTGCAAGCTTTGAAAACTATGTATTATATGGCAACTAGTGGCTGTCTGAAGGTTCAGGAAAAACATTTGCACATGGTATGATTTTCATTCTTGATAAATATGTAGGCTGAATATCCAATATATGACTATATTTTATGGTTGTTGGGAGTCAAATTGATTTTTTTTTTCCAAAATAAAAAAGAAGGGTCCCCCCCCCGGGCTTAATTTTGTAGAATGAATCAAATAACTAATTTACTTGGTCACGTTGATCAAATCAATTACTAGGAAACTGTATAACCTTTGCAATAACATAATAAATTACCAGAGTCGTTCATGGCCCATAGGTTTAAGTTTTATGATAAAGCTTTTTCAAAGAGAGTTAGCGATTTCCATGATTTGATTGTGCAGATTATACCAGTTAGAACTGATAAGGGGTTTCTTTCTCCGATGGAATTTCGAAGATCCTTAGTCCTTGTCAATAAATTTAAGGGATAAGGTGCTTAAACACCCGGGAAGTGTCTATGAAGGAACACCTGGCACCTTGCACCTGGAAGTTTTTTTTTTTTTGGCTCCTATTTACCTTGAAAGTTTTATTTCGTAGCAAAAATATTTTGGCCGTTATCCGCTGTTAAGTTATACGGTTTGACCGATGCTTTTAACGGTCAAACTTAATGACAGGTAACGGTTTAGGATAGAAATACTACAAAATAAAACTTTCAGGGCATATAAGAGGGGGAAAAAAAACTTCCAGGTGTCAGGTGCTCCTTCGTGGATATTTTTGGGGTATTTAAGCACCTTATTTCTAAATTTAAATTATATATTGAATGAAAATTTCTTTTTGCTGGCATATTTTTAACACTCTTTTATCTGCTTGGCAAGTTATTATCTTGATCATGTTTAATTCTGTGCTCTTCCAGTTTATTGGTGTTCTAGCTGACAACAACAGGGAAGTGAGATGTGCAGCAAGGAAAATACTTAAACAAGTGAAGCTGAATAGTCTCTTGTTGTTTAAATCAGCAATCGGTGGTCTTCTAGATAGTTTGAATATTTACCCACAGGTTTTCTTCTAATTATTCTGCAATTTTATCTTTCTGATTCTTAAGATGGGCTCGTGAGATTTTACAATAACATTAAGTTTTGGGTATGCAATTTATTGAAATGCTTACAAAATTTTTTTTTCATCCTTGTCTGATCACTTTGTTGGATCCTTTCCCTGTTTTTGTTCAAAGCAGGCTGCCCCTTTTTAAAAGCATTTGACTCATCTTGGTTCTTGAAACCAATATAGTCTCTCACTCCCATTTTCAAAGTATTTCTCTCTCGGAGGGGAAACCCTAGCATGGACTGCATATCTTGCTATGCTATGGACGATTTGTACATCTTAGGCATGTTATCATGTTCTCAATCAAATCTAGATGGGATGATTTAGCCCTTCATTTTGCCACCCATTTTCCCGATTGGTGAGGGACTTATCATCACTGCATCCACTCTTTCCTTATGCCTTCCAGCTCATTATTATTTAGTATTTACTATCTCCTAAATGTTCACTTCAATACCCTATGACCATTGAACCTTACTTCCTCATTTTATCCATCTTGTCTATGCTATATGGATCTCATGCTGCTTAATTTTTTAATAGTTGAAGAAAGAGGCGAATACGCACACACAGAACAACAACATACTCTTTTTGGCATTTACTGAACTTTTAACTCCTGTTCATTTTGACATCTGCATACTCTCATGGCAGGACGAAGCTGATGTATTTTCAGCTGTTTCCCATATTGGCCGAAATCACCAGCAGTTTGTAGCCATTGTATCCAAGGAAGTTTTTGAAGAGGTGAACTTGTTCCTTCTGATGATGATTATATAACATGTCCAGGAACTTCATGAACATTTTGCACGTCTTGTTAACATGAAACTAAACTTGGTTGACACTATAGTTAGAGGGCATCCTTAGAAATTTGGTATTGGATAGCAGCATGCCAGCTGTACTTACTGCTTAGAATTTACCCTTACAGTATTAGTTTTGTATATCTTTGGCTTATAAGATAAGCTTAGGTATCTATAATTTTTCGGGGGACAGATTTTGGCATTACATTTCAGCTAATGCTGCTGCCTGCTTTTGTAATTTATCCCCGTAATAGAACATTGATAAATTCATTGCCATGTTCTTGTGGCAACAAATTGTAGTATGGTTTTCAGTTTTTCATGATATCAATATCTAATGTTCTGGTATCAGAAGAATGCAACCTCATAGAGGGGGGGAACAATGATTCATTTTGCCTGTAGTTTTCTCAAGATTGATTTATTCAACTAATCAAGGTGAATGAATTTTATCACCCAAAAATCTTATTTTTTGGCAGAGATAATTGAGATTGAGTTGATATTTTGCTACATCATTCTTTCAGGTAGAAGCAGCTTTTGAAGGCAACTCAGAATTCAATAGTGCGAGAGTGGCTGCACTTTTAGTCCTTTGTGTCTCTGCCTCACTCTCACGTGTAAATGTAGGCACCATACCTCCAATTTTGTTTTCTTACGCTGTTACACTCCTAGGGAGGATTTATTCTGCTTTTATTGATGTTATGGATAGGGATGCCCTTTTGGCCTACCTATCTGATAAAAGTAGATCTATTGGTTGTTTAGCCTCCGATATTAACCATGGTGAAGGGGAGCAACAATTACCCTTAGTTCAAGGTGATTACAGTTATTGCGCCAGCATTGATGTGACAAGTGTTGTTGAGACATCACACACAAGAGATGTGGAGTCTGAAACTCAGTCCCATTTTGTGAGGGAGCCAAAAGATATACTCAATTCTCAAGTAGAACAACGGCCAGTGCATGACGAAGTTATAAAGTTTACGGATCTTACTCTTTTGAAGGTCCCAGGTATCTGGTCCCTCATACAATCTGGCTTTACAAGCGAAGTTCTTCAGATCCTAAGGTAATGTAGTTCGTTGATATTTGTATCCTTTTGGTTCTAATTCAATTTAGCTTCCATCATATATCTGTATGTATATAGTGGCTGTAATTTATGTGGAGATTTGCTGACATATCTGTACGTATATAGTGGCTGTAAATTATAGCAGAATTTTGTAGTGATTCGCTGTCACAGTTCTATTCATTGGCACATAATTTTGTGAGTATTTAGATTCACATGCTCATCTTACACTCAGAACGTGGCTAGTTCATGGGGAACACCATCTGTTTGGGGGCCTGAATTGAAGATGTTTGTCCTGCGAGCTTATTTGCTATTGCTACATGACATTTGATGTGTTTTGATCATTAAGCGCATGCATGCATGTGAAATATTATCTTGATTTTCTTTTTAAGCGTTGTGTTGACAATGTAGGAGTGGGAAGGAAGATCTGGCAACTATGAGATTTGATACTATGGAATCTGCTGATGCTTTAGCATTTACTTTGCAATATCTTCGAATAATAAAGGGCCTTGCAAAAATTTGGGGAAATTTCTTCCAAGAGAAATTGATATGTTCTCGTGCAATGGGAGCAATAGACTTTGAACTGGCAAAGCTTGATAGGAGAGTTAAAGAATTCAGATATCGGTTCATAGGCTTTTCTCCGCAGGAGGAATTGAATGTCTTGGAGCTAATGTTGGTCACTTGTGTTCTTAGGCTGTGTAAAGTTGACGTATGCTGTCGAATTCCTACATCAAAGAGGTTGACTGCAATATTTTCGCACGTAGAATTTCTCCTCAAAGAACGCTCTGTCATGCCATCCACATTCATAATTGAACTCAGGAAATTGTTATCTGAAGGTGGCACCTCCATAAATGACGCTTCCCAGAGTCATTTGGAGTTTTACAAGTGTCTCGAGTCATTCTCCTTGAAGCAGTTCGTTTGTAGTGGAACAATTAGACATGTACGAGCGGAGCTAAGTATTCTCAGTAGTGACTCTGAACACCCTCTTCCTTTCGTTTCGGGACTACCAGTAGGCATTGAGTGTGATATCACCCTCCACAATATCACCAATGATAACAGATTGTGGCTGAGCATGACCATGAATGATGATGGTTCAACGCAGTATGTTTTTCTAGATTGGAAGCTTTTTGAAGGCTCTGGAGATCAGGTGAGGAATTCTGCATTTGTTGCCCCATTTTATGGAACCCCAAAGGCTACTTCTTTCAGGATAAGGGTATGTATAGGCTTGGAATGTTTATTTGAGGATGCTGTTTCCTGGCAAACTTATGAAGGGCCAAGACATGAACTTACATTTCTTTGTCCCGAAAAAGAAGTTTATCTTTCCAATGTACAAAAGACTAAATCTCATTCCCTTTAATAAAACATTGTAGTCTTGTTTTTTTGGTGGGATGACATCTGGAATTGTTGCGCCAGAAATTCCAAATTCCTATGTCAAAAGGCTAAATTGTGTTCTTTACCTTCCTCTATGCAATAGTATAATTGCAGGCAATTTCAAATGATAATAAGCTGACTGAAGAGAAGAGAGATAGGATGGGCAAGGATTTCATTTTTGTTTTACCCCAGTCACAATCAAAAGGTCTTAAGTTTTAGTGTTTCATCACCTTATTCTCATCACTCGGACTGCTATTCACAGTAAGCACACATGCGTAACATGATGGTTTTAACATGTTTTCAGCCGGCTACTCAATACGTAACTCCTCCGCGGCGCACTGTCCAACAAGAAATCCATTTCTTTTGCAGCCATTGAGGTTTCAGAATTGAAAGGCCGAAGAAGACAGCTAAAACACATGCTACCGGGAAAAGGGCTCCAAAGTCTTCTATTGTCAAACTTCGTGTCTCCACACCACTTTTGAATTCGGATTTGTCAATAGTAGTGTTTAAGGATATGCTCTTCATCATGTCACCAAACATCACCACATTTTGAGTCACTTTTAATATTGCAACTGAAAACTTCGAGACCAAGGTGGAATTCTTTGGGAACGCCTGAAAATACAACATCGTACATCATCCAACTTTGACAGGCCATATATATGTTGGGGAGGACAGAAGAACAGTACTCACAAAAGCAAATCCAGCAGTTTTGTAGATTGGTCCTGTCATCTTGCAAGAAGGGCATTGGGAAAGCATAAGCATGAGATAAGGAGTTTCATCAAAAATAGCAACAATGCCTTTTTCTTTGTCTTCGTTTGATAATGCTTCCTTGTACTGTTCGGGACTTTCTAAAGGCTTTAACCGAGTTGGATCGAATCCTATTTGGTGAATCAGAAGCTCTTTCACCCAGGAATTGTTTTGGTATCCCACGGACTGATTGTTCCTTCTGATCTCTTGCACGTCCCTCCATGGAGAAGGTTTTGCCGTTGTCCTCTCTGTTAAAAGTGATGTTAAATTTGCTGTGTAAACTTGCACTGCTATGCCCAACAGAAACATGACCACTATTACCAACCGTTTAGAATTCCCATTTTTCAAAAACTCAACATCTGCAATCATCACACACACAAAATGTTGATAATACAGTGTCAAACAGAGTACGAGGAAACAAGTTGATATATCGTACAACTACTGCCTCTGCTAAATTATCAGTTACTTTTAAGTTTTAACGGATGCACATAAATTTATTTTTTAAAAAAATCTTGAAATGTTGATCCTGTTTCTCAATTTCTCTCTCCATCATAGTTCTACACCAAGACCACTATTAAAAAAACATTAATTACTTCATAGATTTTATAAAATCATCATTCATAAATAAAAACATACAAAGCTTCTCAAAGCCACTGAACCAACAAAATCAATATATTACCTCTGATCCTTAATATAAGACCTTGTTTGACTTTTATTTTGATCCTAAATATAAGATCCTAATCCATTTTGTCTCACATATTTATTTATTTATTTTTAATATAGTCTTTCTAATGATAATATTTCTAGCTAATATACTTAGTTAATAAGGATTTTTTTAAAGAAAAAACAACAGATATTTATTACAAATAACTAACTAATCTTATTTTCTTAATCTATTCAAATTATTTAACTAACTCTTATATTTAATACCGGAGGTAGTATAAAACTAATACTACATGTAGTTCTTAATATAAGAGCTATATAACTAATTTGATAGTGACAGTAAAATTAGTTAAATTAGTTATTCATAATAAATGTGTCTTTTTTTAAATTTTAATTATCCTCTTTAATTATGTGCATTAAAATTATCCATTGATTCGAACCCTTTAATATGTGTAGTCAATAAAGATATTGTGAGTAAAACATTATAAATTTGGAAGGCAAAGTTGATTGAGATTGAACCTTTTATCTAATCCCTATATTTATGTACAACAAAAGATAACTCACCAGTCATGTAAATAAGGAAGGGATTACGGACATATTCTTTGTATTTGCTTTCTCCATCTTTCTCAGCCGCTTTTTTTTCCAATGTGATTACAATAACAGTTGCAACCACAAGAATCGCAGCAAGAATTAACCAAAGTAACAAATCAAAAGGTCTGAAGAGGATCCACCAGCTTTCGGAGTCGGACCTCACCTTTACCATCATGGACACGCTTGAATCCAAATACGGCATTGTGAAATCAACACAATCTGTGCGACTCGCTAGAACTGTGATGTCTCCAATTATAACATCAAGATTCTGTAATATTTTCATACACTGATTAAGTGTTGGAAATGAATCCCTACATATATATACATTGTGTGTTTTTTGGGCTAGCATGCTCAGTACTGATGATATCAGTTATCAAGTGGAAAGATCTATCAACGCAATCAGTGCCTCTCAATCATAAGCATACTCAGGGATAGACCTATGATATGTGCAGCCACATACCCCACCTAAATTTTTTGCTTCATTTGTAATACACATGGATTATACATGTAGATCAGGCTAATTTCCGATAATTTCTGGAAGGGAAAAAAAAAAAATCCGACATTGCGTGCCCCCCAATATTATTTTTATTTGTACCTTTGGACCCCCTTATCAATATTTTCTAGTTCCGTCCCTTAGCATATCCTGGGATGTTCTTGAGTGTATCCAAGCTTCAGGAGGAATATAATCATCAGTGAAACTATACACATACATGCCTGACTTTCCTTTATTAGAAACTGAGAAACAGAAAAGCTGACAACAGGAAAAAAATTGATCGAAAGCAACAGAGATGAATGAAAACTTGCCTTGTCTGTGATATGGCAGAGAAGATCATCGTAGCTGGAGGGAGTCAGCTCTCCATTGCTCACAGGCACAAACTCATAAGGTAAAGGAAATGGCAAAACATGAACCACTCTTTTAAACACATCAACAGTCAAGCTAGAGGCTGATACATTCTGCCCTTCTACACTCACATTAACATCAACAAATTGAGTAAAATACATCTTTGGGACCCCAATTTCCAACTTTGGTGGTCTCTCTGTTGTGTTACCCGGCCATATCGGGTCCGTTAGTTTGTATTTACCAGCTGGTTCACCATTTTCACTGTAATTTTGAAAAAGTCCTATTTCAGGTCTCCAATACCCAATGATCCTTTCTTTTAGGCCTTTCACAATATTGTATACCACAACTTTTGATGGTTCTAGTTGTCCTAGCCCCAAACTGAAATTCCCTCACAGGCCTACGAAATTAGCAGCCAGAATTTTTCTGCGAAGCTTTGGGCCTGTTTCGTTGCGCATTCCTCTATCTTCAAGATCAACTCTACTTTCATTCCCATATCCGAAAGTAGAATTGCCTAAGCTGGCCTTCTCTACCGCTTTGGCCAATATGCTGTGATAGTGTCGTAAGCCCACATGCCAGATAGAGAGAGTTTTATTGTACTCAAACTTTAATGTTCTCGCTAAGGAAAAGCGCTGAGCTATAATGCTGGAAACATTCAGTGGTCGCCTCACGGCCACTGATGGCCTCACACCCAAAGCACCATCCATGTAGGCTTTCACTTTCATATCTTTGGCTTCGGGATCTATCACTGAGGATAAGCCTTGTGTAAGTATCCAAGGGTGTCCTCTACTCAACATCCATTTAACTTTTGCATGTTTCACAAGTCTTGACCAAAGCTCCACAGTCATATGAGCAAGAAACACATGTGCGCGCTCGGGATTTATCTTGTCGAGCTCGCCGGTGATTTGAGAATCATTGGAACGTCGACGAATGACAATTGCGTTAGGCACTAGAGTGTCCATTTCTTGCAAGGCATAAGTGAGACATGGAATGAGGTCATTGCGGAAGTCTGGGTCTTCATAGATGGCGACCACAGACTGCCAATTATAAGCTCTGATAATGGCTGCGATAGCTACGAACTGAAAGCAATGGCTTCTAGTGGAGCTGGAGTAGAGGGAGAATGGGGAACGACGTGGCAAAAGAGATGGACCAGATGGAGAAAACTAAATCACTGGTACATCGTACTTCTCACCAAGTTCTACCGCATACCTTGCTTGCTCATAGTTTTCAGGTCCCAGGATTGCATGCACCTTTGTTCCATTTATTAGATCCCAAGCTGCTTAATGCCAACATCAGCAAGTTAAGGGGGGAAAAAATGGTATGCGCAGGATTGCTTGAGGCCAGTGATCCTTTTCAATTTATTTTATGAATAGATACCTTCAATATTTATTTATTCTTATTAATGCATATTAAAATCTGTAAAAATTCAGATTGCTTGCTATTTTTCTTTAACCTATGTACTCTTCTCATCTTATTTATAAAGTATTTTCAGCATATTTCATACGAACTATTGAAAATCTTAAACTACTGCATTAATTCTGCAAAAAATATAACAATTTTCTAACTTCACTTCTATTTAATATATACGCATTTCAAGAAAATAACAATTTATATTATAATAAATGAAGTACAAAATAGTACTATCTGATATCCTTAATATAAGAGTTAGTTTGATTTTAAATTTAGTCCTAAATATAAGATGTCAATCCATTTTATCTTTCATATTTATCCATTTTTTTCATGTAATCCTTGTAATACTTTCACATGTTAAATGTTTCAAGGTAATACACATGATTAGTAAGGGTATTTTAGGAAAGACAACACCTATTTGTTATAAGTAACTAACTCAACAAACTTTCTTAATCTACTCAAATTAGTCAATTAGCTTTTAGATTAATGATAAGAGGTAGCATATTTATGTCAAAAATTTAATAATGTGAATGAATAGTACCAGGGGAGTATTGTTTATGACACACAACAGAGGGAGGAAGAGTGTTGAGTTATTAGCTGAAATTCGGGCGAGGGACCTCTGCAAAATAGCTCTTGTGCACGATATGTATTTGCATTCTTAATATAAAAATTAATTTGACATTTAATTTGATCTTATACTTTAACCTACTTTGTCTATAATATTTATCAATTTTGCTTTCAAATAATCTCTATAGTTGCATATATTAAGAAGTTACTATCAATGGATAATTTAAACACATATAATTAATAAGGATATTTTAAAAAAGAAAACATATGTTTATTACAAATAACTAACTTAACTAATTTTCTTAGTCTTTTCAAATTAATCAACTAAGTCTTATATTAAGAATAGAAGGTAATAGAAGCAAGAGAGGGTGATATTTTAGTTTTTAAATTGAAAAAAAATGAAGCTTCAGCTCGTTTAATTCGCAAATACTTTGTAAAGGTGATATAAAAGCCAGGCAGATGAGAAGAAAATATGTTGAGAGACTAGGAGGTTGCTCATGCCAGTTGAGTTGATTAATAAGAAATTCAATAAACATATCTAGCCAAATAATATTTGAGTTCGAATTTTACGAACATATAAAACAAATTTAGGCTAAACAATAATAAAATTTTTTGAAACTTCAACCCGCATGCAAATAATCCTATGACCTATTTTTCGGAATATGTTATATTGACCAAATAACCAATTTAATTTTTTTATGTAAGTAACCTCTTCAAATTTGAAGTCATGTGTCCATGAAAATTCTAATCTTAAGTCACATGTATTTAAATTTTTTTAATAAAGACAAACTAAACTAACAGCACAGGTTTATTTGCTTTAATTCAGAAGTTCGAGGGTCTATTGTAAAATTGTAGAAGTATACCCACCTCGATACAACCTAAAAATTAGGAGGTTATATGTATATATAAGTTACCTAAAAGAATTATGTAGGAAGAGTTTTAACCTGAATCTACAAATATTGGCCTATGTTGTTGGATACCGGTTATTAAAAAGGAAAAAAAAAATCATGAGAAGTACTACTATCTTCTCTTATTAATATAAGAGTTAGTTTGATTTTCAATTTAGTTTTAAATATAAGACCTCAATCCATTTTGTCTTTCATATTTATTCATTTTTTTCAATCACTATTGCAAAATACTATATTTAGCCAATGTTTGCAAACTCGGACCGGACTGGCCGGTTCAGGCCGGAAACCGGCCAACCGGCTGCTTGTCCGGTCCCGTTCTCATCTAGACCGGAAAAATTTTAAACCGGTGTGAACCGTTCTGACTCGGCATGAACCGGGCGTAAATCGGAAAACCCGCTGGTTTGGGCGGCTTAGCCCGGTGACTTGAAAAAATAAACCAAATGGAGAATATGGAGCGAAGAAGAAGAAACATAGAAATAAAAAAATGACCTCTGCCTGCCTCCCGCTCTGCAAGTTTACCTTTTTTCCGTTGCAACTACAAGTCAGTTGACCTTGATCTATTTCCTTTCCTTTGAGTTTATCTAAAACGAAGGTGAGGAAGTGTGTACTGTGGAGGCATGAAAACGAAGAAAGGAAGAGGAGCATCTGAAACGAAAAAAGACGAGAGAAGAAACAAATGGAGAAAGAGGAAAGAGACAAAGGGGAAGGAGAAAAGAAAATAATTGCAAAACGAAAAGCTTGGTGAGTATTCAAATTTCATAGAGTGAGTGATGTGATTTGATTAATGATTCAGACTTCGAAAAACGTGAGATGCTTTGGAAATAATAATAACGGAGAGAGCAAAATAAAATTTGAAATAAATTAAATTAATATTAAAAATATATTAATTGCTAACAATGCGGTTCATATTTCCCAGATAAAGATATATGAGGCATCAACGTAAAACATGAAACCACAATTTAAATTGGGAAAGGATTTAGTGGAGTATTATTTATTATATATAATTAATGTATTATATATATTATTAATGGCACACAAATATTATATATATTATTATAATTACAAAATAAGTCACATATTATTAATTTTATGTGTAAATATTATGTTTATTATTATTTGACATTTGTTTTTATATCTTCACTCTATTTTTATTTAAAATAACCAATATAAATTTGAGAATATGTTATTTTAATTAATATCGGTCTGACTCCGGGTTGACCCCGGTTTGACCCACTAACCCTTGACACACTGTCTCGACCGGTTTAGTAACCGGTCCGGTTTTCAGTACCTTGTATTTAGCTTCTGTTAAATATGAATTATTACTACTGTACATGGGATGTAGTAGAATCAGCAGAAGCAGAAAATAGCAATTACGGCTTTTGTTTGGTAGAGAGAAAATGGCGTCTATTTTTGTAGTCTTTGTAGCAATTACACATGTTAAATATTTCATCAAATAGTAGTTTAAGATAACACATATGATTAGTAAAGATATTTTATAGAAAATAATGCCTATTTATTATAAGTAATTAACTCAACAAATTTTTTAATTTACTCAAATTAATTAGCTAATTCTTATATTAAGAACTGGAGGCAGAGGCAGTAACTTCTAAGCCAAATAGGGGCCGGCAGATCAGGAATTCTATTTCCATGTCATCAACAAAGAGAAAGACCGTGGAATAGCAAAGCTCGCACTTCTGCTGCTAATTGGACAGACATGAAACAGAAATTTAAAAAAAAAAAACTTAGTATCATGATTGTTTCTTTTTTCTTTCTGGGACATAAACATCAGTAATACCTGACAGTTAGGATTACCTGCGGACGCTGCAGTGAGGAGATCGGCGTGGGAATCCTTGAAATGAAGTTGGAGCTTTGTTCCATAGGAATACCCTGAGGAATACAAACCATGGAGTCCGATGTTGGTGCAATTAAGAACCGTGGGACCAAGTGATGAACTAGAATCCAGAATCACTCCTACTGGTATTATTCTTACAGTTGCAGACTCAGCCAGGGCAATGAGGCACAGAAAGCCCACAAATAAGAGACAATCTCTTTGCCTTTTCTCCATTTCTGAAGTTTTCTGCTATTACCTTTTGCTTCTCTCCTCTCGCTCTCTCCTCAACTCTTACTATCATTGAAGATAGAGACTTCATTGTTTCTGACTGGGAGAAGTGGATTTTATTTATACCAACATTTATCGACATTATTAATATATTAGTAATTTTATTTAAAGATTTCACTACTTATAACTTATTTCTTAAATTTGTTTGCCGGCTATTTCTTAAATTTTATATAAATTACAAAATCTGCATTTAGTTATAGAAGTACAGGAGGCAGGAGGGAGTGAAATTGTAAAGAGTTGAAATAATTCCTACATCTTTTGTTATAGGTCAAAATTTTCCAAAACACAAATTCAAAGAAAATATTAAAATATATGTAATGCATAAAATTTGGCTTCTCATTTTAGTCACCTATACTCTCAATTAAAGCCATATGTATTGTAGGAGTTATTCAATATAAGTGACTTGTAAAACATTTCCGTATAATAATAAATTGATTAAATTGAAAAAAATTAATTTAATTTTAATTAAATTTTTTATATTTATAAATTATTCTCATATCTTTCCACTCTTGTCTTGTTTTCAATAAGAATTAAATAAAAATAAAATAGAAAATGTATTAAAAATATTATAAATGACTTATATTTAGAATCTAAATTTATTCTTAAAAGTAGGGGTGGTAAATATGGGTCAATTTGAGAGTTACGGTTTGACCCATGACCAGTTGGATCCATGTGGGTTGGGTTACAAAGGATTATTTGAAGGCGGGTTGGCTAAAAACTAACCCTAATCCGCCAATGTGGGTTGGCTCTCAACCCACCAACAATTATTTATTTTTTAAAATTTTTCTATCTTTTAATATTTTTCTTATTCAATATTCACAAAAATATAATAAGATTTTTATTTTTTTTTGAAATATTTGATTGAAAATATCAAATAAATTATATAGATATTTTTAAAATTTTTTAGATAAGATATAATGTATAATAATATAATTATAATAATTTAAAAAATTTTAAAATAAAAAAATGCGGGTCGGCCTGCGAGTTGATGGATTTGGCAGGTTTGGCGGTAAAATAATTGAAGTTAAAGGTTTGAAATTTTTGATGCATGATGATGACAAGAGACACAAATGTAGCTACAAATATTATTTATAGGGAGATATTTAGAAATGTGTCGGTTGGAAGGTGAAGAATGAGGTGAAAAAGCAATTGTATTGGCATCAAAGTAAGTGTTGCAATAGGTATGACTATGATGACGCTATTGCATGATAGCAAAACTGTCAAGTTCTTAACTTTTATTCCAACTGTGACTCTTGTGCTCAGTTAGTGCTGAATAGTCAAAGTATGGGCCGTGGAAGTTGATGTACATGTTAATAATGCTAAGTTGAGTGGAGATGATTTGTGAGTAAAGGTGATGTGTTGATTGTGCATTGCCGTAAAGTATTGAGTGATGATATGTCGGGTGATTTTAGAATAAGTGGATCACACGTCGTATGTTTGTCGTGAATTAATATGGGAAAGAAATGGGATAATTTATGTGAAGGAATTGAAAGCATCCTACGTGGGGCTACTCGCTAATTACTAAATGAGTTAATATAATTTTTTATCTCTGAATTTTAACTTATTTTAGTTTTAGTCTTTCAAATTTCAAACCTATGTTTTAGTTCCTAAAATTTACTGTCTTAAAACGTTAGTTCCTGAAAGTGCAACCATGTTAAAATATGTTGAAATATCATCAATGACATTAAAAGTGATGATGTAGACTCACTAGATCACACCTAACTGGATCGTATACAGATCAAAAAATGCAGATAGATCTAATACTTCCTGAAAATGAATAGTGAGAAAGAAAAAATAGAAGGCAATTTGGTGAGATACATTTTGAGGAACTTTTTCCCCCCCTCTATTATCCACACAAAATTTAGTTAGATGCAATTTGGTGAGTCTGATCACCACTTTAATGTTATTTATGGTACATTAGTGGATTTTGATATTGTTACATGTTTTAAGACAGACTAAATTTCAGGGATTAAAATTAAAATAGACCTAAATTTAAGGGACTAAAATTATATTAGTGCTTATTAAATAATGTAACATGGATTTCTAATTTTTTTTAAGAATGCTACAATATTATCCCTACGACTTAAAAAGCCAGCACTTGTCAGTTCTGTGCAACTCATCGAGTATTGGTTTTAGTCCGTTTTGACATGCACACATCAATGGGCACTGCACTAGTTTTAGTGAAAAGAGTTTTGACCATTTAAACATGAGATCACAAGTTCACGTAAATGCAGAAAACATCATCAGGAGAACTATTTCTAATCGGACTTGGCAATGCTAAAGTATGATTCAATCAAATAGTCATGCCAAATACACACACATATATAACTTAGGAGATAATATCATAGCATACTGTTATTTACAAGAGGCATTTCTTTTTAGTTATTTAAAAAGAAAGGCATTAACTGCCTAAAATTACAAGTTACACCTAATATGTCAAATCTATTAACTTGTTTTTTTATTCATAGTTAATACATGTTTTTAGTTGGCCATAAAATTAAAAAAGACAAATTATTATATAGAATAGTAGATAAGATGGCAAGGAGCTTCATTTGCACTTGTATCACACCTTTAATAAGTAGCTTTGATAACTAGCTGGCAACTCCTATTATGATCAAGCCTTAGCTGACTTGAAATGCTGCTTCTTATTACACAACCAATCATTCACCAATTTTTTCAGAGTGGAAAGCTTCCCAAGCAACCATGTAATCACTGGCAATGGATTCAGAGACCGTTTAATCACTGATGGATTTATAATGGAAAGGCCTAAAGAGAGGGCCACAAGAGATGATAGGACAGGTTAAAGGTCTCCAAAGTTAGCTATGCTCAAACTTGATGTCTCTATATCATTTTGGTCTTCAAATTCCAAATCTTCAATGGAGGTGGGTAAGGAGTTCTTGGCCATCAGCACCCGATATGACTCCAAATCTTGAATCACTTTTAAGATTGCATTCGAGAAATGTGAGACCAGGCTAGATTTCTTTGAGAATGCCTGAAAAAACAATAAGTATATAGCATCTCATTAAAGTTCTAAAGACCAACCAGTAGTATATGATGCTTTATGGATTGATTGGCAAATGATTTAATTTGATAGCCATTAGGTAAAGTTATAGAGCACAACTTTATATATGGATTTAAATATATACATATATATATATATATATATATATATTGTGAAGGTGCTCCTTTTCTTTTGAGACCTAACAATGACAAGATTCGAATTTAATTCACATGTGGATTCTAAATAGATGCAATAAAAATCTTAATCATACAATTTGGGGGTACTCTCTCCCATCCTAATTATATGTCAAATTTTAAAATTAAAGCCTACTTAGTCTTAATTAAATATAGGGCAAAAATGTGATAATTAAAATTTTTTAATCTCATATCCTTCCTTAGTGGTAATAAGTTGGTCGCATGCTTCAATTCTTAAACAACATTTTATTGTGGGGTCATTAATTTTAATAATATTCATATTTTTACATAAATTGCCTTGAAAACGTGACATTAATTAGTTAACCTTACCTTGTAATTAAGAAGAGTAGAGTAAGTAGACTTACAAAGGCAAATCCACTAGTTTTGTAGAGCAATCCTGTCATCATGAATTGAGACCTGTATTTGGAGAGGAAGAGCGCGAGATAAGGAGTTTCATCAAAGATAGCATCTATTGTTCCATTTGACAATGCTTTATTGTACTCTACACGACGTCGCAACGGCTTTAACTGCTCAGGCTTGAATCCTATTTGTTAAATCAAAAGCCCTCTCACCCACGACTTATCTCGATATCCCACATGCAGACTGCTATTCCTAATAAGCTCTTTTTCGTTCTCAAATGAAGGCACCTTCATCTTTCCTTGTGTTAACATTGAAGTTAAACTCATTGTGTAGACTTGCACTAACAAGATGAATAGGAATGACATCAGTATCACCGTCCATCCTGCAGCTCTGTTATTAAGTTTCTCCATAGCATCTGGATCAGATTATGCACGAGGCATAAATTTAAACATAATAACATATATAATCAAACTATATGTACATATGTGTGTGTGCGCTATGTAAGAGATGAACTCACTGATCTTGTAAACAAGGAAGGGGTTGTAGTAAAATTCTTCAGTTTTCTTTTCTTTCTTCACTGGTTTTGGGGGTTTTGTTTCTTTCTAATATGATTATGATAATAGTTGCATCCACAAAAATGGCAACAAGAATTAACCACAATGACCAGTTGAAAGGTTTCAAGAGGATCCATTTACTTGTGGTGGCCTTCTTTACCCTACCACCATTGCTACTCTTGAATCTAAATCACAGTCTGTGGGGGTTTTTTTTTATAATTATGATGTCTCCAATTATAGAATCAAGATCCTGCAATAAATATTTTCACACACAGACCAGGTGTGAAGGTAAAAAGAAGAATCTGTATAAGCATTGTTGAGTATATACCAGTATCATACCTGACTTTCCATTATAAACTAAAAGAAGAAACAACTTAAAAGAGAAAAAGAATGAAAACTTGCCTTCACTTTCAGCAATTGGTCGCAAAGAAGATCATCAAAGGTCATGTCAGTATTTGTCAAGTGACCAAACTCAATTATTTAACGGAAACGGCAAAACTTGGACTGCTTTTAAGAACAAATTAACAACAAAGCCACCACTATCAATCCGAAGCTTACTTAAAGTATATGCATTCACAAATTCAGGAAAAGAACTTGTGTTAGGGACTCCAATTCTCAACTTGGGTGGTTTATCCAATGTGTCGCCTGGCCACAGCGGATGCTTTAGTGGATATTCACCATCAGATGTGTTGCCACCTTTGCTACAATTTTGAACAGTCTAGTTTTACGGCTCCAGCATCCGATTATCCTTTCTCTTCTCCTATCACATTGTATGCTTCAAGCTCCGATTGATATAGTCGTCCATCCCATAAATTAAAATTTATCCCTGACTGGCTTTTGAAATCAGCAGCCTTTATATATATATATATGTATATATCTTCACTGCGAAGTTTTATGCCATTGTTTGCGCCTTGCTTCTCTACCGCCTTAGCCAATACTTCAATTGTGTGATAAGCCCGCCAGCCATAGTTAGTTAGGGTGGTCCTGAACCTATCAGTGAAAATTTTCTCCTTCTCCCTACGAATAGGTGTCTTTTTGGAGATCAAATCCATTGGCCTCACTCCCAATACACCTTGCATGTATCTTTTCAAAGCAACAGGAACAGTAATATTCCTATATTTCTTCTGGGCACTACCATAATACAATCTTCCTGTAGTATTAACCCGATGATCTATCAAAGAAGATAGCCCTTGGGTAAGTATCCAAGCATATCCTTCACCTATCATGTCTTGTTCTTCTGCAGAAAGAACAAATCTTGCTCCGAAATCCATGCTCATATGGACAAGAAATACATGTGTGCGCATGTCCTTTAACTCGAGGAGATGTCGTCAATTTCATCATCTGATGAATCTAAATCAATGGCAGTTACGTTAGCCATTCGTATGCCCTTGAAGAGGCATGGAACAAGGTGACTGCCATATTCAGTGTCTTCATAAATAGGGACGATCGATTGCCGCCCAAGAGCTTCAATAACCTCAGCAATAGCTTGGAACTGAAAGCAGTCAAGGCCTTGATCAGAGTAGATGGAGGATGGAGATGGAGGGTGCAAAAGAGAGATGGACCAGTTGGGAAACCAAATAACAGGTACTATAAACCTTGCTTGCTTTGAGTTTTGGGGCCTCAAAATGGCACGTACTGTTCTATTCTTTATCAGATAGTAAGCTGCTTGCATATATAATCAAAGGTTGTCTCCCGCTTCTATCACCTTGACCTCTCCATGTATGTTAACATAAAGTAAGCCTATTTTGTCATATAATAGGTCTACTCTATGTTAACTTGGAGAATTAGCTGGGAGACAGGAAGGGAGAGCCAACAAAGAAAAAAAAAACCATATTAATAAATAAAACAATATCCCCTACATTTATGACTACCAAACACTTTAACGAGGGAATGATATTTCAATTAGGATCATAATATTAATTTAGTTTTAACTTGGATCCAAAATTTTTTTGAAAGTTTAGTAAAGGGCTTTTTGTTATTTAATAACCATAACATTACATAACTAACATTTTCCTCTAAGATGTTCCATGTTAGATTTTAAAAAATCAGCTCCAAATTGAATTATTTCATACATATATAAATAGCAGTAAATTACGGATGGAGAGTGTCATGTTTGCAACATATGCAGTCAAATTTTCACATTGAATTTTTGAAATTTGAACTTTGATATGTTAAAAATTTGTAATTGATGGCGTGTTTACTTTTATTATGAAAAAGATATAACATTTGATGAGGCTTGCTGATAGTATTATGGCTTAATGACATTATTACTACATTAAGCTTAATCTAGGACAGATTCAAGCATTATCTTGTCTAATTAAAAGTATGCCTCCCAAAGAAGTCTTTTGCATTTTCACACAGACTAAAGCAAGCTACGCTTTCAGTGTGTGTTGCGGGTAATTTTTGGTTTTGTCAAAAATGGCGGGCTCAGATTGGCAAAATACCAATTCATCAAGGTGCGGACTTCTCTAGCTCGTACCACTTTGAGCCTATTTCGCTGTGAGCTCGCCTGCTTTTTTTTTTTTTAATTTTTATTTTTATGCAATTCCAAATATATTATATAACATAGTTAGAGGATTTTGATCCTCAAATTCCACATTAACATTGCCTCATTTACGCAATTGCATATGTAATACACACATAAAAGATCTCTTTAATTAATTTGGATATGAAAAATAGTCAAACTAAAATATCTTCTCAAATTATAAATTAATCCTCACATTATTTTATTATAACGTACTACTTAAGTTCAAAACTCCAAATCTAATTTCAACATTTTAAACTAAGCTCAACCTATACAAATAATAATAATTTTATTTAAAAAATATTTAGGCAGGCCGGCGGGCTAGTCCGCTAGCTCGCACCGCTGCGGGCTGGTGCGTATCCACATTACTAGCCCACATTACCAACTCTAGTTTTAAGCATCAATTCAGAGCTCTTGGAGGATGTGTCCTGGAGACATGTGAAGGCTGTAGGCAGATTTTTTTTTTTGCTGTTTATATTTTGAGTTTTATAAATTTTTAAGATTTATTTACAATTATTTAATTTAATTGATTTTTATTTTTTATCTAAAATAATTAATGTAAAATTGAACATCTGTGTTTTTACTATATTACTAGCAATGATTTGTTGTGCGATACATTATTATCATATGAGTTTGTTAATTTATTATGAAATGGACTATTTACTTTGATTTTTAAATTATTTGACAACTTAATATTTTATTTTCATACATATATTATTATACAAACATATAATATTAGTTTTTATTTAATTATTATATTATCAGTTTGATTGCCGATCTAACCTATTCAACTGGACGAATCGTGACTTGTTATTTTTTTTTTCAGTTTGACATTCAATCTAACTTTTAAAATATTGCCATGTATAGTTTGTTCAGTACATATTATTATCAATTGATCTATACAACTATTCAGAAGTCACACACACAGATGATCATATCTGCATTTTTAGGTAATTGTGATTCATGTTTGCGAATAAATAGCAAAATTATATAATTCTTCAAGACTGGTCTATAAGCATCAAATCTTTTGAAGGTGTGTGGTTTTTTTTTTCCCTTTTTGGTGAACAGGGGTGTGGGTTTTTATAAGTATTAATGTGGACTTCTTTAATTATTCAATTCATTTAATTTTTTTATTTTTACACATAATTAATTATATATCTCTCTCTACTTTTTTTTCCTTATTATTTCTACTTATCCTCTCCATAAATAAGGGTGTTAAAAAAAAGTTGTACTCCCTTTGATCCTTATGATCATCTTCTAGAAGCAATTTTTGATCTTGAATATATGTTATCTGTCACATCCTGAAAAGTTTACACCGACATAGGGAGTTAAAAATTAGAATAAGGATGAAACAATTTTTGATGTGAAACCCCGATAGACTTCGAACTGATAGTTTTGAAATTATCAGTCTATGAAGGACAAAATGAAAAAATTTAGAAATTTTTTTAGAAAATTCCCGTAAAATGGTAAAAAGATAAAGTAGAGGTTTGGAATTTCAATTGAGGCCCCGAAGGTGAAAATAGTATGGAAATAGTTATTTACAGAATTTTCTGAAAATGGAGGTTTTTCAGAAAAAATATTAAAAATTGAGTGGAAATAATTATTTTAAATATTTAGAGACCTCAATAATTTTGGAAAAATAGAGAATAATTATCTAAATGTTTATTGGAATTGGTTTCACTCCCCGGAAGCATAGGAAATTATTTTGGGGAATTTATTTCTGGTAGTTCTGCTGATTAAGGGCCTATTTGGAAAAAATTCAAAATAAATAGTTGGAGGTGAAGAAAAATCATGAAAATTTTCAAATCATATTCTCATATTAAAAGAGCATTTTTCATAGAGAAAAGTGTAATTTTGGAAGTCTAGAAAAATTATGAAAGGTTACAAGTAAATAGTTACTGATAAGCATCAATATTACTTGGAATTAATATTTTATTTTTGGGTTAAATTTTTGGGACTTTTCAGATCAAAAGTAGGCCCCACATAGGCCCAAGAGAGGCCCAAACAGTACAATGTTATTATTGGCCCAGACAGTACAAACAGATCTCGAAAGCATTTTGACGTCCTTTGTTTTCACGTTTTCTTCAAAAACATAATTTCAGTTCTTCACAATCAAACAACATAAATATGTGAGTTTCTTTCTTTTGAATTGAAAGAGGCAAGCAAAGCTTGTTACAAAAAAGAGACTAGACTAGAGGAAAGTCTAACTCTTGTCCAGTGCGTATTGAGCTGCACAAGTAGATATGACCGAGTGCAAATATAGAGGAGTTCTACTTGCCACATGTGCAGCCTTGCCCAGAAGATCAGCACAGGCTAAAGCTTCTCTGTGAACATGTGAGTTACTTAGACCGACTCGTCTACGCTTTTGTCCCGAAGAAGCTCTGGCCTTGTTCCTAACCCAAAAGCGCCAGTTCAAAGGAAAAAACATATCCCCAACAGTTTTTCATAACATGTGATTTAATTCACGTGGCTTATCAACGGGTTGGGTTTAATATAAGGAGTTAGTTCCTCATAACATATCAAATCAAGGTTCGAATTTCTATTGTAGAGGTGCTCACACTCAGTATCAATAGTACCTCGAATAAGATTTTCTCTAATAAAAGAATACAGATGCATAATAAAAAAAAGTTTGCGTGGCTTTCTACAAAATTTCTTTGCTGTTCTTTTTGCATGAAATTAAAATTACTTTTAGTTATTATAATAAATTTAACAACACTATTAAATCAATAAAAACAAACGAAAATAACGCTGTACTTTTTAGCCCCCAGATTCATTCGTTATACAAAAGCGGCATCATCGGGAAAATTCCTAGCTGATCTTGATTATTTGCCTACATCCCCGTTTTACAATAATAATAAATCTAATTTTTTCTTTTAAATATAAAATTTGAGCGGTATTTTTATGTATTTGTTGGTATGAAACATGGTCAAAATTACCATAACTGCATTAATTCAGTTATATGTAAGTATTTTTTTTTTTGGTTGCCCACCCAGTTTACCGGAGCTTTGCTCCAACTACATCTGGATCCAACCCGCGTCGAGCACCGAGCTGTGGTGGGTGAGTCTCCCAACGGGGATTTCTGCATACGCTAAGGCTTGAACTCAAGACCTCACTTAAACGGTACCAAACCGCTTACCACTTGGACCAACCCCGTTGGTATATGTAAGCATTTTTCATAAAGTATTAAATGTATCAAAGAAGATCCTTGCATCTTCAGAACAAAAATTGAAGATTAAAAAGGCTAGGTAGCGGAGAGAATCCTCTTCCTAGTGTGTACAGCCCACTCTCTTTATCAGTTTCAAGTTCAATCTCGGGATCCAGACCCCAGAAAGAAACAAGGTGAAGAAGCCGGAGATCTATTTTCCCTTTTTGTTTGCATCTTCAGACTAAAGATAAAAAAGGCCAGGTAATGCGATATTTATACTCCTTTGGTTTTAAATATAAAATTTATTTTACAGTGTATTATATACTATAAAATAGGTCTTATATTTAGGACTGACAGAATGACAGAGTATATCTCGATAGTAAATGTTATTAGTCTCACTTATTTTTTTTTAAAAAATACATATCACCCTCGCTAACCCTCACGTCACATGTATATTTCAAATATTATAACTACAGAGAACAAATTAATAGAGTACTTTATTTAACAAGCAAGGTTACTCAAATATATGTCTGATATGAAATTACCGTCATAAAGAGTAACATATAACGTTTACTAATTTAAAACCATTTGTAATAATATCTGTTTTCAGATAATAATAATTGCAATACACAAAATTTAATTTGAGCTGCTGGGAAATCTTTTGTGTATGTCCGTATGTGAGCATCCGAGATTTCGTCTGTACAACTGCTTAAAACTTTTTATTTAATTAGAAATTTATGTATTTATCTAGAGGAATGAATGATATGTTAATCCGTGGGGACTATAAATATAAATTATTGAATACATATCTTAAAAAAAATTAAATGAACGAGATCTTTAAAGTTTAAACAATTAGGTCAGAAACAAACTTTTAATTTTAATTTTTTTCAAAAGCTTAAAGCACAAATAGCTTAAAATGACTTTCGTCTTTTTTTTTTTTTGGGGAACAAGACAAAATGACATTAAATAAACAAGAGTTTACAAAGTAAATGACCTTGCTGTCCCTAGAGAGAATCCGTGCACCACCCCGGCCCGGTAGGTTTTTCCAATGAGTTTTGAGGTTCATTTTTCAACTGAAATTGGAAAATTTTACAGAAACGATGGAAAAGTGAAGAAGCAAAGGGTGGTGGGAAAGAATAAATAAAAGCAAAGCTGAAACAATGCGTCTTTACCGCCACCCAAAGATTATCTTCCGAGTGTAGAACTTCGAAGGAGGCAAGTATCTGGTACGACGAGTGCATGGTTCGCTATTCGAACCATCCCTTGCTCTCCACCGTCGAAACATGGCCTACACTGCGCCTCTTGAACACCGGCGAAGTGTCCCGGCTGAGCTTCTTGCAGATATTGTTGAGCACGCTTAACCATGAAGCAGCTAACCGCACTAAGAAATATGCCACAAGGGAACCAAGCATATCTGGGTTCGGAACAACGTATTCTCTACTTCGGTGCACGCAGGACCTATCATCCCAAGATTGCAGAATTTGTCTTAGTGGTGTGATTGGAGACTTTTCAAATGGTGCTGTTTGGGAAAACAAGGAGGAAGAGTTGTATGAGTTGCAACGTTCGCTATGAGTTATATCCTTTTTATAAGTCTGATGATCAGCCAGAAGCGACGGCGCCTACACCGCCTGCACTTTCTCCTCCAACAAGTTCTTCAGATCCTCAAGGTAAAACTCAAACATTTTTTTGTTTGCTGAGTACCTAATACGCTTTTCTGATTTTTATTTTAAAATGCATATCTGGGTACGTCGATTAAAGAAAAAGATTACGCTGATTTTGGCATCAAAATAAACTTTCAAAAAATAACATGACAGCTGAGGAAAATTGAACCTAATCAGAATGTGAATATGATCCCCTGGTCTCACGGGATACAGTCAATTTTCATATGATGTCATTACATTGAGACGTGGAAGTATATGATGCTTTTGACTTTTCGCAGTAAAAGGGAAAGGTCAGTCAACAGGGACTATTATGGTACTTGTGGTTTCTTTTGGTGGTCTGGGAATTTTTTTTTTTTTTGTGTCGCCTACTATCTCTCAAAGAATCTAATCAGGAAGAGACGCAACGCTCTTCTCAGACAAAAATACTGTAAGTAATTTTGGTTCTCGGACAAATTTTTATTTATCCATAAAATTCGGTTTGTCTAAAGAGCTTTTGTATCGATGCTTTTATTGCTTTCAGCATCCTTTACTATTTTCTGTGTGTCTAGTTGGAAATGAAAGCCATAATTTAGAGCCTCTACAATTTGGTTTGGCCACTATTGAAGCTGCAACAAATAAGTTTTTTCATGAAAAATGTTTAGGCCAAGGTGGATTTGGACAGGTTTACAAGGTAACACACGTCATCAGTATAAACGTTACACATAGACACACGAACGCATTTATATATGTTTCTTAACTTTTAATCTAATCATCTATGGTTCTAGGGTGTTCTTTCAAATGGTCAAGAATTAGCTGTCAAGAGACTTTCAAAAAATTCTGGTCAAGGTGGAGAAGAATTCAAGAACGAGATTTTATTGATTGCCAAACTTCAGCACATAAACTTGGTGGCCTTGCTTGGATTTTGCATAGAAGAACAAGAGAAAATCCTTGTTTATGAATATGTTCGGAACCTTGACTAACTTTTATTTGTTTTGACAATCTATACCTTCTTTAACTCTTACTGAAATTTGTTGTTCACGCTATCTGATGTATGGTGGAGTTAATTGTCTATAATTAGATTACCTTTATTTTGTCTCTATATATATAATCACTCGCAACAATTAATGTACAGGTTTCCAAAAAGGCAAAGCACTAAATTGGGTAGAGCCTTGTAAAATCATTGCAGGAGTTGCTCAAGAAATTTTTTTTTATCAATGAATAGTCCTATCTTAAAATTATACATCATGATATCAAACCAAGTAATATTTTATTAGATGATAAAGTGAATCCAAAAATATCATATGTTGGCTTAGCTAAAATGGTTGCTATCATCACAAATGAAGGAAGTGCAAATAAAATAGTTGGTACATAGTTCTAAATCTTTTCTCTTTAAGCTCTATATCTCACTACAAAAAGATTGACTTTCAGCGGCGGCAAAAAGTCACCACTGAAAGTATAAAGTCGCTACTGAAAGTTTTCAGGGGCGACTTGTCGCTGCTCAAAAGTCGTTGTTGTAGCAGCCGTGACTGAAAACTTTCAGTGGCAACTTTTAGAAATGTCACCACTGAAAGACACCGCTAAAAACACTTTCGACGGTGACAAGAATGTCGCCGTTGAAAGACACTTTCGACGGTGACATTCTTGTCGCCGCTAAAGGACCACTGAAAGTAATGCTTAAGAAGAATTGGCTTCACCAATGCCACATCATCACTGCTGGCCGCCACATCATCACTAGCCATCTCCACGTCACTGCCACATCACTCCTCCCCGCCACGCCATCGTCCAAATATTTTCACCTTAAATGTGTCTTCTTCAAGATTCGAACTCGTGACCACCTCTTTTCGTATCCAATCTTCTTGTCGCTGAGCTAGATTGAATTTGTTTATTAATATTGTAAAATAAAATATATATATTATTATATTACACTTTCAGCGGTGACAAAAAAAGTCGCCGCTGAAAAAAGTGAACTTTTAGCTGCGACTTTTTTAATCGCCGTTGAAAGTTCACCGCTGAAATTAAGACTTTCCGCGGCGACTTTTTGGTGTCGCCGCTGAAAGTGGACTTTCAGCTGTGACTTTTTTTGTTGCCGCCGAAAGTCATTGCCTAAAGTCTCTTTTTTTTTCTTATAGTGTCTGTTTTGATATAGTTGAGTTAAATGAAGAAAAATAAGTGTTCATAAGAAGAGATTCAATAATTTACATCTCAACTAATCATTGAATGTCCCAATTTATGTTCTTATTATGTATTGTATAAAAATGTTGTTATTAATATTTTTCTTTTTCAGTGTTTATATGTTTTCAAAATATGCAATGTACAGGTAATATTCTGGATATTCAACATATATGGCAATTAATAATGAAAGGGAGATTATTATAATAATTTGTTTTACTTAATTGTTACAAACTTGTAATCAGTGGGGGTAGGATAAAATTGATAGAGATATTAGATTGAAGCATAAATAATGAATTCAGATAATGTAATGAAGTGATTAAATGCATCCTTTTGCATTAAGTTGTTTTCTATTCAAGAAAATCTAGATGCAAATCAAGCCTTTGTGTATGGTTACAATTAGAACCAGTCTTGGCACTCATCACAGTGGTGAACATCGAGATACTCATCGTTACAGTAAAATCTACCATTCAGATATAGTTTTAATGGTCTAGATTTAAAATTTTTAACTAATAATTTTTAAATAAAGAAATCATTTTTTAAAAAAATTATAGGTGAAAAATTACATTTATTTTGAATCATCTATCTATTAAAGGAAAACTTTTTTAAAAACAAAGATATCAAAAATTAAATTTTAGCCACTCATATTAAATTGGAATAGTTGAGATTTGATGAGTATTATAGTATTCATCACGATAATGATTATTGAAACTAGTTTCAACAAGAATTGTTTTATTTTATATAGATCTCAGCGATGATTCAATTTAATTGTCAGTTCCACAGAAACATGCTTTTTTATGGCATTGTCAAATTTGGAGCTTACCAACTGACTTGGAAATAAAGAATCATGCTTTGAAATGAAGTGTTGTCGAGTGAATTCTTTTACTCCCGAGGACAAGGCTTTTATTTATTCTTTTTCCTAAACTTCACTTGCTTAGTTTGGTATCTACAAGATTGAAGTATTGCCCACATACAAAGATAGAGCCTTTGCTATATAACCCTGTGAAATTCATGTTATTTCATCATGTTTTCCCTTAGTTATTATACTTTTTGGTGAATTAATGTATATTTAAAAGTATTTATGATAGAAAAATATGCATAGTTGATACTTGCACTAAAATTATAGATTTATGATTAATTGTTAATATTTTGCCCCTAGTTCATCAACTTTAGCTTTCATAGTTTGTATTGTTTTGTTGGATGGTTGAAGCCTGCTAATGGATCCAACTGAAGCAAATGTTAATCCCTTTAGTTGAAAGAAGGTTAGAGAGCCATGACCTCTTAATGGACGACAGACAAAGGAAAAATGGGCCAGAAAGCAAACCAAGTCTAAAATAATCAAATTGTCATTGCAAGCATGTTTTAAAAATAAAGCCACGCTTGTTATGCAATAAGAGAAAAAATTTTAAACCTTCAATTCTCAAGCAGAGAAAAACAAAAGTTGAAGTCTCCTGCGATCTAGCGAGGAGATATTATATTCTCCGACATTTCATTGATGGAATATTGATTATGGTTGGCAAGTTGAGCCTCCATTGACCTACTGCTTTCCGCTGGTTCCATTTGACTATGGATGAAGAATGCTGGTTCTTGAGGAATTGGCAACTGAATTGAATCATTACTCAGATATTGAACAACTTTGTTCATGGAAGGCCTAACTCCTGGATTTCCTTGAACACACAGCAAGCCAATATGGATGCATTTGATTATTTCACTATGTGACCCAGCTTCTGTCAAATTCGAATCCAATATCGCTATCAAATTGTCATCCCTCCAATGCTTCCAAGCCTGCCATTATGTTAAATCACTAGTTTAAAATAGGGCATGCTACTAATTTGATTATAGATTTTTGTTAACATAAGCTCCAATGGTTGTTTGATGCTTATGATGACAACAACAATGACCGGTTTGAGATGATCATTTGAGCAACACTAAAAGTTTACTATACTTACATCGCTTAAGAGTCCACCAGCATATTGAGATTCATGTGATTCACATTGAGAAGATATATTCTTTCCACTTATAATTTCTAAAACAATGACTCCAAAGCTGTAAATATCTGATTTTTCAGAAAATAGTCCAAACTTGATATATTCTGGAGACATGTAACCCCTACAAAAAAAAAAATCAGACATAAATGCATCAATGTATGTTGGAATTTTAGCCCCATATAATTTGAGCAAAGTCTTGCATCAATATTTAGATTCAATAGAAAATTAAAGCGCACATGCAAAATATACATAAAAAACTAAGATACATACATAAGCGCACACATATACATGTAGAGCAAGGGCGACAAGGCCATAGAGATAGAGAACTTACAGTGTCCCAACAATTCTATTCGTGTTTCCCCTAGTTTCATTAATGCCAACAATTCTCGCCATTCCAAAATCAGAAATTTTTGGATTCATCTCATCATCTAACAAAATATTGCTAGGTTTGAGATCTCGATGTATTATTTTAACGCGTGAGCATTCATGAAGATAAAGAACTCCTCGAGCAATTCCTCCTATAATTTTGTGACGCTCTGGCCAATTTAACACTCTTGACTTTTGTGAACCTATAAATAATTAAATTATTTTGTGAGCATACAATTGAACCACGATGTATATATTTATGTCTAAAATCAAATTACAGATTATACAATAAATATATATTCACCTTAGAGTAATAAAAAAAATGGATCATACATGAATGGAAAATTGAAAAATGGTAAGAACAGTTTGATTAGAAGGGACGAACCAAATAAAAAGTAATCGAGGCTCTTGTTAGGAACGTATTCATAGACAAGTATTTTCTCTTGATCTTTCAAGCAAAATCCTAATAATGCAACCAAGTTTCTGTGTTGAAGCTTGGCAATTAGTAAAACCTCATTCTTGAACTCTAATAAGCCCTGACTTGATTTTTCTGACAATCTCTTTACAGCTATTTTGCTACCATCAGGAAGAATGCCCTGAAATCATAATATAGTTAGATAATCAGGGGCTGACAATCTATTTTCATAATATAGTAGACGCTCTCTTTATGTACAATCAACAATATACATAAATAGACATGTTTGATCGCATAATCAATTTACCATGTAGACTTCTCCAAATCCACCTTTGCCTATTCTATTTTCAAGTGAGAACTTATCTGTTGCAGCTTCAATTGTTGCCAAATTGAATTGCAATGACTCTAATGTGGCTCCCTCAGCTCCGACTATAAACATATGTACATTTTAAGGTAAGTACACCGCAATAATATAGTTTTTCTCACAGTCGACTGACTCGTCTTTTTTTCTTTCTCTTTTTCTGAGAAAAAATAGCATACATACAATTTTTCTTCAGAATGGCCTTATAACTGTTGCTCTTTTTTCTCTTCCAGTAATAGAAGCCGAAACAAAAAAGCATGATTGAGACAACAGTAAGGGACACCGCTGTTATAATTGTTCGTGAGTGGTCCTGATCTTTTCCTGCGTAAATTAACACGTGTGTATTTGCATGCCATAGACAAGAAATGGAGCAGATTTGTATGTAGAAAATTGAGAGCAAACTAGGAATGTCAATTTATATGTAGTGAACTATGTCCGTGAGAAAGATGATTAATTAGATCCTCAATCACTTTACCTGTATTTCCCGAAATGTGAACTTCGGGAGTCGGGGGATATGCAGGAGGCATCGAAACAGCACTTTTACTGTCATCATAAAATCGGTACGATTCAAACCTCAAGTTGCAGCTAGGACTCATGACTTTTCCTCCTCGCTGTCCAAGACAACATAACGTCATATGTTCCTGAGCATCCTGTAGACATTTTTGGCAATCTTGGCTAGACAGGTTTGGAGTACATTGTGCAAGAGTATACAACGTTGTAAGCTCTGAAGTGATGACTTCTTTTTTTGTCGCAAAATTCTTCACTCCTACGGGCGGTGAGTTTGATATCGCCTTCACTAGACCACTCAATGTAGCAGCTAATAGCCGATTGAAGGCATCTGTTTGGTTTCCAAGCATATCCCCAGCAGCTTCTGTATATATAGGTTGTGTGTCTTGGGTAGAGAAGAAAGAGCGATTGGAGTAGCGAAGCATGCACATGTCATACCAAATGATAGCCTCCTTCGAAGAGGAGCAAGAAGAGTTCAGTTCCTCAGTTCCGTTACTGACGCATTCATGACAGAGCCCAAGGGGCACGTCACCCCGACACATGAAGAGGCCGTAGACGGTAGTGTCGGAATTGTTTCCGACTGTGGTGCTGTGGAATCCATTGCTTTTGGTGTCGTTGGATGACATGAAGAGCTCGAGAGTGAGACTTTTGAGGTTGTTTAGGTGGGGATCGCTGGCAGTAAAATTTTCGGTGGTCGAGCAGTTCAAGTATGCAAAAGTAGGACTTCCAAGCCCTTTTCAATAAAAGAAACAAAATGTTTATGACTATGTCATGGCCTTGATGTACTATTCATAAATAACCAATTAATACTTCAACAAGTAAGGAAACATCATTGTACTTTAATTACGAGTAAATTGTTGTTTTCGTTTTTCGAAAGGTGAACAAATTTTTTTTTTGGTTAACTCTCACTTTAATTGGATAATTATTTCTTAAAAATTCAATCACATCTTCAATTTAAAAATAGGAAAAGTTAACTAAAAAATAAATCGAAAAACGTATCTCCTTTGACTTTAGTCCTTGAATTTTTTTTTTAGTGCAAATTAGTGACAACTATTAAAAGGGTGCGTGTATATAACCTTTAATTTGAATGAACATACATAATCAATCCCAAGGAAAAAAATTATAGAGGGCAATGGATTGTGCCATTTTTATGAAAAAGAAAAAACTAACGCAAAGAATGTATTGAGGAATTAAAACATTAAATTTATAGCTTTGATGTCGAAGTAGGAGGCTGAAAAAAGGGGGTGACGAAGGAAACATATGGAAAAGCTTTCTGGACTTTTAGGAGTCGGGACAACAATATGAAGGAACTCTCACTGGATCCAATTTTCAATTGTTAATTTAATTTGAGAACTTTCCAAATAACCAACGGAATGGTATCACAATAACATCATCCAACCTCTTTAGAGAGAGAAGCTGTAATTTCTATCCTGAAGGATGGATTTCGTTGGATATAATTGTCCCTTGAAAAATCAACTCTTCAAAAAAAAAAAAAAAGTACATACATCGAAATATTTTTAATTCTTAAACATATTTGAGAAACAATTAAAAATAAATAAACAAGAAATCAACTATATATATCATGTTTTTGTTTTCTTATATATATATATATATATTATACTAATCATTAATGAATATATAGAAATAAATTTATTTTACATTTTTACTTTATTGTGTTTTTTGAAATTTATGTAGAGTGACAAAATTATGAAGTATCTTACAGAAAGAAAAACATAACATGCATAAAACTTAAATCAGAGCAAAATCAAATATGTGGGAGTACTAATCCAGCGACGAAGGAAGTCTTTTCTTCTTCTACATGGTTTTTGGCCGCTTATAAAAATTGCCGAATTATCAACTCGCGCGCAGAAAGGGGAAAGTAAAGGAAAGGGGGGGAAAAAAAAAGCATGGTAACGTTACCTTGAAAGGTAGAACCATCGTAGGGAGGCTGATTGCCCTTATAATAAAATCGGAATCTTGAGACTTGCAAATGGCAGCTCGGATTCTGATATCCACCACTGTCGTAGTCCCCCTGCTTCAGAATATCTTCTATAAGGCCACGTAGACACTCACCACAGAATTGTGGGGACAGATCCGGCGTGCACTGTGCAAGAGTGTATTGCGATCGTCCAGTACTCAAGTTTGCTTCTTTTGTTGCGAATTTCTTGGTACCTGATGTCACTGCCTCCACCACCGCATCATTCAATGTCTCGTTCAATTCCTTATCTGTCGTATGTGTTCCGTCCAGGCCGTCTGGCTCGCTCATGCTAAATATAAGATCAATTTAACTAATTTAATTAGATTAAGAAAGTTAGGTAAGTTAATTAATTATAAGAAAATAATACATTTTTTCTAAAACACCACAATAATTTTTCTTAATATTTTATTTCCCTATTCTATTTGATTATAGTTGAACGAGTATCTATAAAGATAATTTAAAAAAATAATAAATATGAGAAATAAATCTTATATTTAGGATCAAAACCAACTTAAAATTGGGTACAAGTATGATCTCCACCTGACAGGCTGTTGTTGGAGGGTGGAGAAGAAAGAGCGGTCGGAATAGCGGAGGAAGCACTCGAAGTACCAGATGATTGCCTCTTTCTCGCAGGGACACTCCGAGGCTATTCTATTTGTGGCGTCCTGAACGCAATCTCGACAGATCTGAGTGGGGACGTCACCTCGGCACATGTACGCTCCATATACGGCGTCGTTCGTGTTTGTGCCGCCAAAGCTAGTGGTGTTGAATTCAGGAGTGGTGTTAGTGCCGTCGGCCATAGAATAGAAGGAAATTAAAAGAGTGTTAAGGTTGTACTGGTAAGGGCTATTGGAAGTGAAGTTTTTATTCGTTGTGCAGTTGTGGTCAATGTAAATAGGGATGTCTGCTTCAGAAGTGGAAGCGAAATTCAAGAAGGTGAGAAGCAGAAAATGGGATAGCAGTTTCAGAAATGGCATATCCATCTTGTTCGTGAATGCTTCTACACAGGTTAATGTTCAAGTAAATCAAAGTGAAGCGAGCTCTCACAGAACGGAAATTAATTTGCACATGATTTCCATTCTCCAGAGTAGAAAGCTTTGCCACGGCAAGTCTGCCTTACCTTGTGACACTTTAATTTGCGCCAATGACTGGATAAGAAGAATGATATTGTCCACAAAAATAAAGAGTGATAAGACGAAAGAGAACCATAACGCATCAATCTTTGCAAATCAAGTAAAATTGATCGTCACAAATTTCTTACGTTGTTGTGGGGGCGACCTCCCGTAGCCTAAACAACAAAAGCTTAAGCAATTGAAAAAAACTAATAAATTAAAATTATATTTTTACGTGATGAATAGTAAAATTCACCTCAAAATTTCACCTGATTATTAAAAAAATACGTTTAGTTTAATTTCAAATAAATAATTTTTTAAAATGTGGTATTCCGGTCATGCCATCAACTTGGGTCCCATGGGGAAGATTTTAGGAAACCTTCTTATTTTCCACAACTAACGCGCCTTTTGGATCATCTTTCTGTCTCTATTAAAAGAAGATTTTTTCTTGATGGGGTGTATTTTTCAATTTTTAAAGACTCTATTTTCTCACAGATAATGTTTTGGCCAAAATTTTCCAAAGATAATTGGAAAAGGCTACGGAATAAACGAGTGGAAAATTAGAAAGCAAAGCATTGACCTGTGTCTATGTTCGTCATGGTCAGTCAACCCCTTCCGTGCCATTGCCGGCAATGACGACCTTATCCTTGTGCTGACCGGTGACCAGAAAGAAGAATGACCGGATAAGAAGAATGATATTGTCCACAAAAATAAAGAGCGATAAGCCGAAAGAGAACCATAACGCATCAATCTTTGCAAATCAAGTAAAATTGATCGTCACAAATTTCTTACGTTGTTGTGGGGGCGACCTCCCGTAGCCTAAACAACAAAAGCTTAAGCAATTGAAAAAAAACTAATAAATTAAAATTATATTTTTACGTGATGAATAGTAAAATTCACCTCAAAATTTCACCTGATTATTAAAAAAATACGTTTAGTTTAATTTCAAATAAATAATTTTTTAAAATGTGGTATTCCGGTCATGCCATCAACTTGGGTCCCATGGGGAAGATTTTAGGAAACCTTCTTATTTTCCACAACTAACGCGCCTTTTGGATCATCTTTCTGTCTCTATTAAAAGAAGATTTTTTCTTGATGGGGTGTATTTTTCAATTTTTAAAGACTCTATTTTCTCACAGATAATGTTTTTGGCCAAAATTTTCCAAAGATAATTGGAAAAGGCTACGGAATAAACGAGTGGAAAATTAGAAAGCAAAGCATTGACCTGTGTCTATGTTCGTCATGGTCAGTCAACCCCTTCCGTGCCATTGCCGGCAATGACGACCTTATCCTTGTGCTGACCGGTGACCAGAAAGATTCAATCTAAGCGAAGTGGGTTGGGTTTGGCCCATAACGGAAATTGGCATGACCCCCGGCGAAAAGACCAGAACCCTGTTATTTCCTATTTTAAATATAAGAATTAGTTAACAAGTCTTAAATATAAGATTTTAATTTATTTTATCTCACAAATTTATAGTATGTTCTGAAAAATATCTTTTTTGATTATAAAGTATTCCCAGCCAAGTGTAGTTTTAATATCTATGATTAAATAAAAGAAATTTAAGGAAATCAACACATATTTGTTATAAATAACTAAATCAGTCTATTTTTTTAATTTTTTTCAAATTAGTTATTAAAATCTTATATTAAGAATCGGAGTATTTTATTTTGGACAGAATACAATGGGATTGGCATTAAAAAAAAAATCAATGAAGTTGTTGTTGGGAAGTAAGTTATTCTTAGCTGTTTCTAAATTTATCCTCGAAGATAAAATAAGCCTGCTGAAATAACAAAGAATAAACATGACAAAAGGGGGATTATTAAAAGAGTAAGATATATAATGTGTTTATCGCACTAATATATTTCTTATGTAATCACCTTAAATTTGAGAAATATCATTTCTTTAAGATGATAAAAAGGTACTGATTAAAATAATTAATTTTGATAAATTGTTGCACGCTTGGGATCAATGGAACGATATGAAAGGATTTAACAAGAGATAAGTTGGATCCAAATCTAAACGAATCCAAATCATTTTTTTTCGGCATGGGAGAGGGCAAAGCCCAACTTTGCAAATTAAGAAGAAGGGGAAGGAGTTCCCAAACTCTCGTCAGCTACCATAGTCTGAAGATGAAGTGGGCAAGAAGGAAAGAAATCCGAAGACGAGAGCCCCTCTTTGGCCAAAGAATCAGCAACACGATTCTGATGCCTAGAAATATGCAGAATTTGTACTTCCCATTGGAGATTCAGCATCTGTAGTAATTGAAAAACCACAAGATTGTGATTGGTACCGTGGTTACAGTTTGTAATCGTCTGAATCAAATCTTCGAATCTGATTCAAGTATCACTTTCTCAAACCCCATGTCCCAAGCTAGTTTGAGTCCTTTAAAGGCCGCCCATTCCTCAGATTCAAGAGCTGAACAGGTTCCCAGTGCATAGGCAAACCCAGCAATCCAACTCCCATTGTGGTCTCTGATGACTCCCCCACAGCTTGCTCGGTTTGAAGTTGATACCATAGTGCCATCGACGTTGACTTTAATCCACCCCATTGGGGGGAGTGTCCACATCGCAAATTTGTGCTCTATGGTTTACCCTTTACAAAGGGTTCTTTATTGGTTTGTACATACAGTTTCCAAGAGTGATTGATAATTAAATCAGGATTTGTTGGTTTCGTGAAATCAATCTTGAAGATTGAATAGTTGCCCCAAGTCCACAGCTTCCAAATGGCAACACCCCAGACCAAATCCCATTCTAGAGAAGAATTCTTGCCTATACTTTTCTGAAGGTTGAATTTCACCCAATCTCTAAGAGGGGAAACAAAGAAAGGGGAATGAAACTTAGGATGCACCAAGATTTCCCCAGGAATAAGTCATGGCCGAATTATACCTTTAAGAACCCTAATTTGATTTTCTTCCAAAAATCAATCCAAATACTACTTCTATTTAAAAATCTTTTCAGAATATTCTTGAAACCGTTAATGGTTTGGACTTTTAAAATAGAGAACATATCTGTATAATTAAGAGAAAACAAAAAAATCAGAACATTTCATTTTTAGTTATTTTTTGAAAAAAAGTAATTTTTAATTAAAGAAAAAGTTAGGCAGAATTTTGGAGGTGCTCCATGATTTTTTGATTGGAAAAAAAAAAGGGAACAGAATGACGTTAGCTGGAGTGATGTGGGAGAGCAAACGCAACACGTGAATAATGTGGTGTCGTGTCGGGCTGAATCACGCGTGAGAGAGGACCCAATGGATGAGCATGAATATGATGACCTTGGTTCAATGGCTGCGTGACACGTGTCCTCAATTATTTCCCATTTTTTTTGATACAGCGTCTGGGGCAAAGAAATGGAAGATAAAAGTGCTTTCGGTCAAAAAGAGAAAGACAAAACTGCCCCTTAATTTTTTCCCCATTTAGAATGTTTCCTGAGCACTCCAACCTGGAGGCAAGGTGGGCCGTACAGAAGAGGTCTCCCTACTCCCTTTTCCTCCACTTTCTATCTTCCCATTCCTCCCTTCAGATCTAAAGCCGATGTGGGGATGAGGGGAAAATGAAGTGAAGACCTTTTCTCGCGAAGCCCAACGTCAATGTTCAACTTAATGGTATTGGGACCTGGATGTGTCACTCTCTGATGCCATTGTCCACGCTCGGGTGTGATGGGACCATTGGCTTTGAAATTTTACAATTATTCCGTTTGGCCATTCTCAATTATACAGATTTGGCTTGAAGAATCATTTCACCAGCTCGCAGCTTTGCCTCATCCCTAAACCATTAATTGGCGACGCTTGCTCCTGTCTCACCAACATACGAGTGGCTAGCACCGCTTGTATTCAATGCAATCGTAGGAGTGAAGGGTGAGTGATTGTCAATGTTTGAATGAACGTAGAAATTCAGTTTACAATGTGTTTTATGGTGCAATGGGAAACAATGTTATTATATATATAATTCAACGCACAAGATATGATATGAGGGAGGTAACTGGAGGACAAATAAGAGTACCCTCTACAGGAGTGTCAAAGGTGATTTTATTCTTATTTAGCTATTGATTATTTTTATTAAGTTATTGGCTACTTTAGTTTTATTATTGATTATGTTTATTTTAAAAATTCAAAAAATGTATTGAGAGTTATCAAAAATTTAATGACTATTCTTATTTAACTATTCACTACAATATTTTTGTTATTTTTTTACTTTTATTTTAAGAATTTAAAAATTGTCTTATGAGTTGCTGATTGCATTAAGGCTTAATGACATTATTATTAGATTAAGCTTAATCTAGGTTAGATTCGAGCATTATCTTGTCTAATTAAATGTATGCCTCCCAAAGAACTCTTTTGCATTCATATAGACTTGAACTCAAGACTTTTTGGTTAAACAACCAAAACCCCTTTTATGAGGATGAAACACCTGTTGGTCATTTCACTTATTATCTCATTCAGTTTATATTCAAAAAATAACGAGGCTTGAGCACGCTTTTCACATCAAACACCAAGTCCAATAGCCTAAAGCAAGCTAAGCTTTCGTTGTGTGTTGTGGGTGGTTTTTTGTTTTGTCAAAAAAAAATTATCTAATTTGAAGTAAAATCCATAATTTTCTTTTTAACTTTAGAGCTTCAATTTATTAACCGTATGGCAGTAACAGTAAGCGCATCAATACGCGAATATAAGTATTTTTAAGTATACCAGTATCACACCTAACTTTGCATTGTAACTAAAAGAAGAAAAAGAATGAAAACTTGCCTTCACTCTCAGCAATTGGCCGCAGAGAAGATCATGAAAGGTCATGTCAGTATTTGGCAAGGGAACAAACTCATAATTATTTAACGGAAATGGCAAAACCTGGACTGCTTTTAAGAACACATTAACATCGAAGCCACCACTATCAATCCGAAGCTTACTTAAATTATATGCGTTTACAAATTCAGGAAAAGAATTTTAGGGACTCCAATTCTCAACTTGGGTGATTAATCCAATGTGCCGCCCGGCCACAGTGGATCTTTTAGTGGGTGTTCATCACCAAACTTCTTACCAGCTTTACTACAATCTTGAGCAAGTCTAGTTTTAGGGCTCCAACATCCAATTACCCTTTCTCTGTCTCCTATCACATTGTATACTTCAAGCTCTCCGATTGATCTAGTTGTCCATTCCTTAAATTAAAATTTACGTCTGACTGGCTTTTGAAATCAGTAGCCTCCCAAATTATTTCTTCACTGTGAAGTTCTGTGCCTTGCTTCTCTACCACCTTAGCCAATACTTCGATTGTGTGATAGGCCCACCATCCATAGACACTTGAATTCTTCTAATATATCGTTTTTCATTTAAAAAAAGTTGAGTTTGCAGAATAAAATGAAGGTTAATGATTTTAAGTCCATACAGGCCCTAAAATTGTGTTCTTTACCTTCCTCTATGTACTAATTTAATGCAATAGTTTTATTATTGGCAATTCAAAAGATATATGTACCAACCATATATATGTGTGTGGGATGGATATTGAGCTGAAAACATGATAAGCAAACTGAGTGAACAGAAGAGAGAAATGAGAGAACTTAATGGATTATACATTACCAAATAACAGATAGGAGAGGCAGGGATTTCTTTTTGTTTTTCCCCGGTCACAATCAAAAGGTCTTCAACTTTTAATTTCAGTCACAATCAAAATAACATACTGATTTTCACAGATGTCTTTGGCTAGCGACTCAGCATATAACTCCTCCGCCGCGGACTGTCCAACATGTAATCCATTTCTTTTGCAGCCACTGAGCTTTCAGAATTGAAATGCTGAAGAAGAGAGCTAAAACAGAGTATACTATGGGGAAAAGGCCTCCAAAGTCGTCTTTCGTCAAACCCCGCGTCTCAACATCACTATTATATTCAGATTTGTCAATGGTGACGGGTAAGGATATGTTGTTCTTCATGTCACGAAACTTCATCACATTTTGGGTCACGTTTAATATTGCAGCTGAAAAACTTGAGACCAAGGAAGAATTCTTTGGGAATGCCTGAAAATACAACAACATCGTACATCATCAAAGTTTTACAGGCCATAAGGAATATTAGGGAGAGAAGAACAGTACTCACAAAGGCAAATCCACCGCCTTTGTAGATTGGTCCTGTCATCTTGCAAGAAGAGCACTTGGAAAGGAAGAGCATGAGATAAGGAGTTTCATCAAAAATAGCATCAACACCTTTTTTGTCTCCTCTTGATAATATTGCTTCACTGTAATTTTCACGACATAAAGGCTTTAACTGATCATCCTTCAATCCTATTTGGTCAGTCAGAAGCTTCTTCACCCAGGAATCGCATTGATATCCCACTAACCGACTGTTCCTTTTGATCTCTTGCAAGTCCTTCCATGGAGAAGGCTTTGCCGTTGTCCTTTCTGTTAAAATTGACGTCAAATTTGCTGTGTAAACTTGCACTGCTATGCTCAACAGAAACGTGACCGCTAGCACCACCCACTTAGAAGCCCCACTTTTCAAAAACTCAACATCTGGAATCATCACACACAAGAAACATCGATAACACACCCCATAATTGAGTGTGTCAAATAGACACTACCCCTTGACAGATAAATAAGAAAGAAGGGAGTAGTAATATATATAAAATCAATAGCGAACGACAAAAGAGAACTCACCGCTCATGTAAATGAGGAAGGGATTGCGGGCAAAGTGTTTGAATTTGCTTTCAACATCATGCTTCGTTTTTATTTCCAATAGAATTACAATAACAGTTGCACCCACAAAAATCACAGCAAGAACTAGCCATAGTAACCAATCAAAAGGTGTGAGGAGAATCCACCCATTTTTGGAGTCGGACCTCACCTTTACCACCATTGCCATGCTTGAATCTAAATACGGCACTGTGAAATCAACACATTTTGTGCGACTCGCTACGATTGTAATGTCTCCAATTATAATATCAAGATTCTGCAATATTTTCAAACACAGACTAAGTGTTGGAAATGAATCCCTACACACACACCCGCCTATATAAATGCGTGTTGTGTTTGTGGCCAGCATGCTCACTAATGATATGCAGCTGCCCCAGCTAAAATTTTTTGCTTCATTTGTAATATACATGGATTACGCATGTAGATAAGATTAATTTTTGGAAAGGAATTCTTAGCTCTGTCCCCATTAAAATTTTTATTTGTACCTTGGGAACCGCTTATCAATATTTTCTAGTTCCATGCCTGAGAGTATCCAAGCTTCAGGGGAATATAATCAGCAATGAAATTATACCAATATTATGCCTAAGACTTTCCTTTAGAAACTGAGAAACAGAGAGGCTGTTGAAAGTAAAACAATTGAAAGCAACAGAAATGAATGGAAACTTGCCTTGTTTTTGATTTGGCAGAGAAGATCATCGTAGCTCGAGGGAGTCTGCTCTCCATTAATGTTTACGGGCACAAAGTCATAAGATGGAGAAAATGGCAAAACATCAACCACTCTTTTGAACACATCAACAGCAAAGCCACCGGCAGCTGATTTATTCTGCCCTTCTTCAGGATCAGACGAGTAATTAACAAATTCAGTAAAATGCGTTCTTGGGACCCCAATTTTCAACTTTGCTAGTCT
This sequence comes from Neltuma alba, assembly GCF_004799145.2. Lineage (NCBI taxonomy): Eukaryota > Viridiplantae > Streptophyta > Magnoliopsida > Fabales > Fabaceae > Neltuma > Neltuma alba. The sequence goes on from NW_021636514.1 coordinate 72,377, forward strand.
CTCCGTTGCGTTACCTTCACTGTGATTGTGAATAAGCTTAAGGCCATTTTCGGGGCTCCAATGTCCAATGATGCTTTCATTTTGGCCTTTCACATTGTATACTACAATTTGTGATGTTTCTAGTTGTCCTTGGCTCAAATTGAAATCTCCTGATAGGCCTTGGAAATCAGTATCCTGAATTGCTTTGCGAAGTTCTGGGCCTGTTTCATTGCGAAGATCAACTCCGCTTTGAATCCTATATCTGGAAGCAGAATTAACTAATTCGGCCTTCTCTACCGCATTGGCCAACGCTGTGATAGTGTCATAAGCCCATAGGCCATATAGAGAGAGAGTTTTACCGTACTTGGACTTTAATGTTGTCGCTAAGGAAGCGCGCTTAGTTATGTTGGAAACATCCAATGATGGCTTCACACCCAAAGCACCATCCATGTAGCCTTTCGCCTTCTTATCTAGAGCTTCGGGATTTAGCACAGAAGATAGGCCTTGCGTAAGTATCCAAACGTATCCTTCACTCATCAGCCCTTCCTTTTGTGCACGTTTCAATAGCCTTGACCAAAGGTCTACGGTCATATGGGCAAGAAATACATATGTTCGGTTGCCTTTTATGTTTTTAAGCTCTTGGGTGATTTGATCATCCGAGGAATCCTGACGAAGGGAACTTGTATAAGGCATTCGAGTGTCCATGTCTTGCAAGGCATAAGAGAGACATGGAATGAGGTCATTGCCGAATTCTGGCTCTTCATAAATGGGGATCACAGATTGCCAATTATAAGCTTGGATGATGGCTGCTATAGCTTCGAACTGAGAGCACTGGCTTCCAGTGGAGATGGAATGGATGAGGAATCGGGAACGAGGCGGCAAAAGAGATGGACCAGATAAAGAAAACCAAATCACAGGTACACCAGACTTGTTACCAAGCTCTACAACAAACCTTGCTTGCTCTGAATTTTTAGGTCCCAGGATTGCATGCACCTTTTCCTTGTTAATTAGATCTCGAGCTGCTTATTAACGGATGCCAGATTACAAAATTAAAATATGATATGCGCTCTTTTATCATCCATAACTCATAATAAGTCAGTATTGAGTCATCCGTGACAAAAAAAATATATCGATAATAACGTTAAAAATTTTGCTTAGATGGCTTTTAACTCATTTCCACGTGGATTTTACATAAAATTTGGAGGAAACAAAGGTGGGATTTGAAATGGACGAAGACGCAAACAGAGGATTAAAAAGGCGACAATAAATCTGGCGACGAATGCCGACCCACAACCGACATTTAACGCAACATATGATAGTAATCCATTGAATTTATCTAGACTGCTCTGTATGAATGTCCTAGTTTAAACTTTAAACTAAATCTGGTAGGTTGAAGAACTGACGAGCCCCCCGACAAAAATTTCATATTTTTTATTAGCAGAGTCAAAGTATTTTGTAAAGGTCCATGCAGCCTAAAGCATTTTGCGTTACATCTAACGTACTAAAATATTTTTTCCAAGTAGATTCAGCAATCTAAATTTTTTTGTTTTTTACAATTTTAAACCTACCAATTTAAGGAGCTAGATGTAACCAAAAAATAATTTAAAATATTAGATATAACTGAAAAAAAAAACTTTTAAGATGTTGGATCCATCAAAAATATAATTTACCATGTTAGACGCACCTGCAAAATTACTTTAAGATCTTAAATGCATGCACTAAAAAATATTTTAAGATATTAAATACAACTGCTTAACCTAGCTAAAAAGAATGGTTGATGAAAATGAGAGAACAGAGTTGACTGGCGTGAGGAGGATCCAAAAAGGGGAAGAAAGAGGAAAAGTAAAAAGTGAAGAAGAGAGGAAAGACCGAAAGATTGTGGTTGGTTCAATGGAAGATTTGAAGCAGGATTCTTAGAGGAAATGGACAAATAGAGGGAGAGAATGTAGAGAGAAGATGAAGATGATGGATAAGTTCAATGCCTTCACCTGCAGATTGTTATGGAGCCACGTAAGCAATTTTAACACTATTATTATAGCTTATATAATTAAATTTTATTAGTCGTTTATCTTACATCTTCTTTTTATTAAAATTTTAAAACTCAGCCAATAAATTGTTGATTGGGATATTACTCGGTTCCACCTCTATAAAAAGAAGAATACAAGTTCGAATATCAAAAAATATACTTATTAGAAGGATTTTAATTTAATATTAACGCTCTTAACCCGATAAAGATTAGTTTCAAACCCAAATTTACTTGAGGATATTCTGTGTTATATTAAAAAAAAAAATTAAAACCTCACTTCTTCTAATTTTTAAATCAAGCTTATTAAAATTTTTTTCCTCCCCTCTCTTCTATTTTCCTCATACTAAACATGGGTTAATACTAAACTCGTAACGGGCTGGGGATGATATAGACAAAATTTTAAAATGATAAAAAGATTAAACATCAAATTTTAAGCAAATTAAAAATTCAAGAACTGAATGACACCGACTAAATTTAGTGAATTAAAAAGTTAAAAAAATTAAAAGATTAATTTTTCTTAAAAGAAATATGAAAAATGTCAAACCAATTTGGGCTTTTAGGGAACCAACTTCCACGGTCTATCCTTTCCATCCCCTACCTCAAACTATACCATTTTGGAGGTAAAAATGGAGGCTGAATACTATTTCCAGGCCAACATCTATTATTTTAAAGTATTTTTAGTAATATTTAATATTTTAAAATAATTTTTGGTGTATTGAGTCTCAATATTATGTTTCTAATAACACTTACTATCTTCAAATTAGTTTAAAACAGTAAGTGCTATTAAAACATAATTTAGAGTGCGGCTAGAAAAATATTTTAAAATATTAAACGTACTAAAAATTATTTTAAAATACTGAATGTTACGAAAGAAGATTTAGAATGATAAAAGTTGGGTTTTAAAAAAGAAGTGTTGAGCCTCTATTTTTAACATCCAAAACCGTGTAATTGTGAGTACAGGAGGGGTAGGGAGAAAGAGAGGCAGAGAAAAGACAGAAAAGATGGTTCTTCTCCCCCCCACTGTGTAATTGTGAGTACAGGAGGGGTAGGGAGAAAGAGAGGCAGAGGAAAGACAGAAAAGATGGTTCTCCCCCCCCCCCCCCCCAAAAAACGGGGGAAGGGGGTGGGGAGATCAGGAATTCAGTTTCCATGTCATCAGGAAAAAGAAAGATTGAGGAAGAAACAAAGCTCGAGCTTCTAACAAGTTCACAAACATTAACCCAAAAAAAAAAAGTCTTAACCTCATTATTTTTGTCACCTCTTTTGGATATAAACATCATTATTGGTTCACAGAGGAGGAGCACTTACCTGCAGAAGCTGCAGTGGTGAGATTCTTTCCGGAATCCCTGAAATGAAGTTGGAGCTTTGTTGAATTAGAATCATGCGTGGAATAGAAATCACGGAGTGAGATGTTGATGCAGCTGAGAGCCATGGAACCAAGGGATGAATCCGAATCCAGAATCACTCCCACTGGTATAGATTCAGTTTCAGACTGTGTTAGGGTAATCATTAGGCATACTAAGCCCACCGTAAGTATGACAATTGCTCTTCGCCTTCTCTGCATTTTTCCAATTCCCTGCTATTACCTTTACTCCTCTCCTTTCATCTCTCTCCTCAACTCCTAAGTCCTACCGTTATTTTATGCGTCCTTTTCCTTTCGTATTAACATTTGCTTGTTTATGATAACTTTATTACGGGTTAAAATGACATTTTTATCCATAAAGTATTTTCGCATGGGTATCCTAAGTTTTATGTTGGTGTGACGTCATTACCCTAAAACTTGAAAATTTTTGTGGCAATCTTGTGTTGCCCTTTGTTATGAAGCTAGTAATTTTAACATTACTGGGTAAAAATTAGACATAAATATTCTTAAAATTAAAAATAACTATTCCTTAAAACCACAAATAACTGCAATCAAAATTACAAATAGGTCTCCTTTAAAAAAAAATTAATACCAATTAAATACCAAGAGACTATTGGAATTTCTTATCAATGTAAAAGACCAATTTCGGCCGACCCGTTTGATAAGCTTTAACCAACTACCGGTTGATCATCAAATTGCCATCACTAATGACAATCCTAGTAATTAATTTTTTTGGGCAACCAAAAAATATTATCGTTGTTTTAGCAATACTGTAATATCTATTAGCATGAACATCGTTGTTATTTATAAGATTTTCTTCACAATTGAGCAGTAAATTAAAAATACTACTGGTCCTATATATGAGATCTAATTTGTAATGTAAATTACATTACAAACTAAATTTTATATTTAGGACCAGAGATAGTATATGATAATTTACAATTGGTCATGAGTTAGTTAAACTTTCTCAAAACACTAGTTTGGTCTTTTATGATGATAAAAAAAAAAAAAAATTGTATACCAACAGTCCCTTGAGACTTAATTAGTGGTACTTACTTAGTTAGTTAAAGTTATGCATTTATGCATGATGATATAGGGAGTGGCAACGATGACGTTGGCAGTAAAAAGAAGGCAGGAAAGAGAGTGAAGAAAAGAGGGAGGAACATCATAAGAAATTAAGAAACTTGTTCCGTTTCATTATCTTTCTCAAAATTTCCAAGGCACGGGCCTGCTTAATGACATTCTCTCTTAATTACATAAATAATACTCCTCTGGTTCTTAATATAAGACTCATTTAACTAATTTAATTAGATTAAGAAAGTTAGGTAAGTTAGTTAATTATAAGAAAAATGATATATTTTTTTTAAAACACCATAATCATCTTTCTTAATACCTCTTCTCCCTCTTCTACTTAATTATGGTTGAGGGAGTATCCATAGAAGTAATTTAGAGAAAATTGATATATATGATAAATAGATTTTATATTTAGGACTAAAACTAACTCAATAATTAGGTCACATATTAAAAACCGGAGGAGTACTAAATGATAATTTGGTTGGATTCAACAAGGGGAAAAAACAAAATATTGCGAAAAAGTAAAACAGGATAGCGACTTCAGAGTTTAGGCTCTAGTGAAGGGAGAACGTGGAGAGAGAAAGTTAGGTCTATAATTATTAGTTAATTTATTCAGTATTTATAGGAAAAATTCCAAATAAAAACCCCTGAATATATGAAATTGTGAAATAGGTTCTTAGATTAGCTTAATTGCCTTAGGAAACCAAGTCTTAAATCACAAATATAAAATAATAGTGAAAAGACTAAAATGCCTCTCTTCTTTTTCCCCCTCTTTCTTCCATCTCCTCCTCTCCTCCTTCCTTCTTCGCTTTCTTTCCCTCTCTATCATTTTTTCCCTCCCCTCCTTCGTCTTTCTTTTCCTTCTCCCCCAACCCCACTTCCTCTTCCCCACCTCCTTCCTCAATGCCACCCCCATCTCTCCCCACTTCTCTCGCTCTCTTTTCTTCCTCTGTGAAAAGATTGTTGATACAAGATGGAGCTGTTCGCCGATGTTGTCCCCTAAAATTACTAAGAATTTCAAGTTCCTGCTGCGATTGTTTTTTCTTTTTCTCTAACTTGTTTTCTTAGGAATTTGACCGAAAGAAAGTTGAATAGTGGTTTGTTCACTATCAGTTTCTGGCTACCATTCATATGGCTAAAAACACAAGCCAAAATTAATATAAAAAATTTTCTAGATAAGACTTTGATTGGATTTGAGTATGTGTTTGCAAGTAGATTATATAATACAAACTATACAAGATTTGGTCTTTCTATCATTACATTTTTTTGCGCGCTGATCTCTAATGAAATTGAAATAGATTTTGTCTTTTACTGTGTGGGTCAAGCATGCATGATTAATTAATTAACTTGATCAAATTCCCAAAAAAATGATTAATGATTTTTGTAATCATATGTTCAGTAACTTGATGACCTTTATATGATTTTGGATATGTTAAAAGTTTCTATTATGTGGTTTGAATTTTATCAAGCTTTACATCTGGAGCACCAGTGACTATTACTTTAGTTTGGGGACACAAGTTTGACTATTACTTGCAACAGTTGCTATTCCCAAAGCTGTAATTTTTTATACTTCACTTGTTATTTATTATGGTGAACTTGTTATTTTCATATTCAATCTTGTTAATTAGAATGGTTATTATTTGCATATTTGTAATTTGTTATACTTCAATTGTTATTTACAATAGTAAACATGTTATTTCCATATTCAGTATTGTTACTTGAAACAACTGTTATTTGCAGAGTTGTGATTTGTTATACTTTACTTATTACTTGGAATAGCTTATTTGTTGTAACATCAAAAGTGTCCATGTCAAATTAATTAAGTGTTGAATTTGTTCGGTAGGGTGTATTGTCAAACTTCCGGCATGAATGTCATGAGGATGCTTTAGGGATGAATCCCCTTTGTTTGCAAAAATTTGAACAAAAGCTTATTACCATATTTAGTTGCTCACTAGTTTAAGTTGTTAATTGTCACTACAAAAAAAGAGTACTTTGTAGCGGTTATTTTGATGTGTTTGTAGCAGTTTTAATCATTGCAAATGACTTTGCAGTGGTATCCAAAACCGCTACTAAAATAGGTGTTGCAAATGTAATTTGCAGCGGTTCCAATAAACCGCTATAAATGTGGTCAAACCGCTGCAAATATTTGCAGCAGTTATTGTCAGAACCGCTGCAACTATTTGTTGCGGTTGTAAAAACTGCTGCAAAATCATGATATAACTGCTGCAAATATTTTCAGAAGTACGATTTGCCGCGGTTTTTTTTAATTTGCCACAGTTCCTCACCGCTGCAAATGTGGAGGGAAAAATTCCTCTGAAATAGCATTTGCGGCGGTTTTGAATAATCACTGCAAATTTTGGATGACATGAAATTTGCAGTGGTCTTCGACAACCGCCGCAAATTGTTGTTGATTTCAAATTTGCAGTGGTTTTCAATAACGGCTACAAACGCTTGCTGATTTCAAATTTGTAGCGGTTATTTAAAACTGTTGCAAATGTTTTTAATTTCAAATTCATACACATTTTTAGTTAAAAATATTAATTTATTTATTTTTGTAATTGATTTTTTTGTTTGCATAATTTTGATTTTCATTTACCAAATATTTAAAAAAACATGACTAGTTTAAAAATATGAAATATATATACTTTTTGTAATTTGTATATTTTATTAGAAATTTAGATTCTGATGTGTTATTATTAGTTATTAAAAATTATTTTCATCTGTAATGAATAATTTATATAAAATAAAAATACGTTATGATCTGAGCCTGCAAAGAAGAGGGAAAAAAGTTTAAAATTGATAAAAATAAAAAAAAGAGAAATATACTAAATTAATATTTAATAATTTACTTCTGATGAAATGAGTGAAACAGAAACCAAAGTGAAACAAGAAGAGGGAAGCCGAAAGGAGAAGAGGAAAAAAAAAAAAGGAGAGAAAATGGCGAGTAGATTGGGATGTATTTATAAGAAATATGTGAATTTTGCAGCGATTACGAAACCGCTACAAAAATTTTAAATTTGCCACAGTTAAGATAATAACCATTGTAAAAAAAGTTTAAATTTGTGGCAATTACGATAGCTGTTATTAAGAACCGATGCAAATTTTTAAACTTTTGTAGTGGTTCAAAAAAGAACCGCTGCAAAACTCATGCATTTGCAGCGATTGTAGCAAAAACCGTTGCAAATTATTAAATTTGAGTAACTTATTTTCTAATAATGTATCAAATAAATAAAATTTTATATACTTATATTTTAGCTAAAATACATTCATATTTATGGTAAGAAAATTATATATACATATAAAGATTCTTGAACATTTCAGTCTTCATCATCATCCCTGAAAAAATAAATGAAAAGAAAGGGTAAAAACAAACTTATTTTAAATATATATAAGAAATGTAGTTAATAAAAATTTAAGTTGAATAATATGTACCTGAGAAGGGGTCAATTCTCATCTCTATCAGGGAAATAATTATCCAAGTTAGTTGGTTGGAACGGGTCACTCTCTTAATTGATCTCATTACCATCACCCATATCATAAAGGTCTCGAGGCTTGAGATGAATGACCATATTCCAATCTTTATGTTTTTCATCCTCCGCATAATAAACCTGATGTGCCTCCGAAGCAAGTATATATGGCTCATCATCCTCTGATTCACCAGTGTGAATAAGCCTTGAGAAATTGATAGATGTTATGCCCAATTCATTAGTCATGATACCACGTGAAGTTGTGGTGTTTGCCCAAGAACACTTGAATAGAGTTACAGTGAAAGAGCCATTATAATTTAATTCAATAATGTCTACAAGCTTCCCAAAATATGGGACACCCCCCAAAAGTCATATTGTTATCGCTGATGCTTGCATAACTCCTAGTTCCAAAGGTGCCAAAAACTCCATAGTTCTGGGTAAGCAAACCCTGATCACGTGCAACTGTGCAAAACTTAAATCTGTTGACATTATATGCTGTAAACCTATGTGCATGATCAATTGGACCAAGTGCAAGAATAGAAAGATTAGATGGGTGGGAGATGTTGTCATTTGCTATTCGACGTGCAAACCAAGCAGGAAATTCCCTATGGACTCGTTTGTCCACCTCTACAGATGTGTTCGTGTGACTTCGCATATGATGCTTCACATGACTTTTGAACTCTCTACAAAAAAATGAGTATAGAATTTGAAAGGTAAATATGAGATTTTAATGATTATCTCACTAAATGAAAGGATCAACTTCACTACAATTTATACGTGTCCATGTGCCTATAATTTTTCCTTTGGAGTAAGCTTTATATTTTCATATCCTCCAACAGGTTTACCAACAGAATGGAACAAAATGCTTGTTGTGGATGAAGCATGTTGAGGGCGATCATCAACTCGAGGCAGACAATTGTATGATGTGTTGATATCATCAAAGCACCTTGAGCAAAAATTGAGAACCTCATCCCTTGAATATCCTTCTGCTATTGAACCCTCTGGCCAAGCTTTATTTCTAACATAGGATTTTAATTTACCCAAAAACCTTAAAGAATAATTAAAAAATGAGTTATAAATTAAGTAAACATTATATAAATAAAAAATCCAATTAACTGAAAGTATAAGATGATAAATAAAGTTAAAAAAATTTTATACCTTTCCATAGGATACATCCAACAATATTCTTCAATATCATCAAGAAGATATCCTTATTCTATTTGTCAATGTGAACTTAGCTGGCTGAAATTTACCATTTTGATCTGGCCAATAATCTTCACGAATTCCCATTGCTTGTAAATCTTTTCATGCTTGAAGGTGATCCTTTGATTTTTCTAGGATCTTTAAGCAATGTGAATATGACATTATTGCATACATTCTTTTCAATATGCTTAACATCAAGACAATGCCGTAACAAATTATCTTTCCAATAAGGAAGAGTGAAAAAAATGCTCCTCTTACGCCACTGCATAGGCTCAGCTGCTGTGGAAGTCTCCCGCGATCTTCTGCTAATTCCTTCAGCATCATCACTTTTTCTGAACTCAATATCAACATCATATAGTTGTTGAAATATATCCTCATTAGTCAAAATCAAAGGAGGACCTCTTTTTTCTTGTTGTCCATCAAAGAGGTTACGTTGTAACCTAAATTTGTGTCTTTGATCAAGAAATAGTCTATGAAGCACCATTTCTGACTATGCAGAAGTCGAATGGACTGCGCATCAAAGTTGCACACTGGACATACGAGATCAGTATGAACATTCAAACCAGATAATGTTCCCAATCCAGGAAAGTCACTGATTATCCACATAAGGGATGAACGTAAGTTGAAAATTTTCTTTTTTCATAAGAGTCATATGTCTGTATTCCAGAAGTCCATAATTCTTGTAACTCCTTTATCAATGGGTACAAGTACACGTCAATTTCATTACCCGGTGCTCTCCTTCCTGGAATAATCATGGATAATATGAAGGAACTCTGTTTCATGCACATCCAAGGTGGAAAGTTGTACAGAATCAATACAACAGGCCAAATGTTGTAACTGGTATTGAGATTCCTGAATGGATTGAACCCATCAGTTGATAAAGCAAGACTCACATTTCTTGGGTTAGCTGCAAAATTTGGAAATTTCAAATCACAAGCTTTCCATGCCTCTGAATTGAACCCATCGTGCTTCCTACATAGCAACACAAACAAAAATTCCATAATTATAGTACAATAATTAATTATTAAAACAATATATAATTATATTAACTATATTATGCACGCACCATCTCACTCATGGTCATAGCAAAAGTCTTCGATCCATTAATATGAAGGATCATCTGGCACGCCCGGCTCCTCCTGTTTCTTTAAGAAACCACCTATATCTCACATGCAAAATAACTAAAACAATTACTTGTAATTTCATACAAATTAATACAAAAATAAAAAAATACAAATTACCATCTACTCAAGTGATCTCCTGAAGTATACAAATCTTGCCCAATCCTCAGCCGGGATTGACAAGTATACAAATCTTGCCCAATCCTCAGGAGGAATGAGATTTCAAAGAAATCTCAATAACATATGAATTATAATTATCATGTAAATCAATGCAAGTTTAATTGTGAAATGTCATGTAATCCAAACTATTCCCAACTCATAGGAATGCATACCAAGTATCATGCAAGGAGAGGAACATCATATTATCCACATTGACATACCACAAAGCATTTGGCCAAAGCATAACCAATGTCAATCAAACAATCAAGGTCACCACAAAGTTCTTCCAATCTAAGCAACAATAATAACAAGAAACAAGTAAGATAAATAATCAAATTATAATTAAAAGCTACCTTTGCAAAGCTTGTCCAATTAATTCCTACAAGGAGCAATGCTTCTCCTTAATTCCTCCACTCAATTCCTATTAAATTAAGCATAAACATATGCTACATTAATTACTAAACAACTTGATTCCAACTCTTTAACATTAACTTAATAATTTCCCTCCTTTTTCTTTGATTTTTAACAAATTGATTCCTTCTTTAGAATCATTCATCTCATAACTTAATCTTATACAATTTTTCATGAGGAATCTAATGGTGCAATTAGATTTTTAAAAATCACACTCCTTTCCCATGAACTCCTCTTGGCCGAATAGGGGGTATTTATTTTTCAAAAATTTTATTTTTGATTCCAATGATTTTAAACATTTTTCAACAACATATCCCTAGACAAAAACATGTTTTAAAGCCATTGGAATAATCAAATCAATTAAAAACAATCAACTCCTGCATGAACAGTGCTGGCCAAAAATCTCCCCTTAAACCCTAACCTTGATTTCATCCAAAAATCAATTTATACATCACTTAATCTTGCTTATTCTGCTTGATTATTAAATTTTTTATCCTTTTCTAAGCATCACACATCCAACCAAAATTTTGGCAGAATTTCCAAATTTCCAAGCCAAAGTCTTAATATAATAAATATAAAACTTAGGGATATTAATGCTTAGACATATCTTAGTGTTTTCTTGAAGTAAGTTGGATGATTCCTTGCCTAAAACACCTTAAAATTTTTGTGCAAGGGTGCTGGATGAACAGTGACAGAGTCTCCCCTTCTTTTTCCCAATTTTCTGACATTTTTCATGTATTTTCTAAGGGGTATTTATAGAAAAAATCCATCTACCCTCTCCCTCCTGATTTGGCCAAATTAAGGGACACCTCAAGGGTGTAGGTGGCAGCCATCAAGTGTGGGAATGATCAGATTTGAACATGTGGCCTTGCACTAGATTTTTCCAAACATTTTCCCTTGATTTTCACTTTTTATTTAATAAAAATGATGGAATCTGGAAAGTGCACAAAATTGGGCCTTTAATGGGTCCATTGTGGGCCTCACAAATGATTTGAGATGGCCCAATAAGATAGCCCACAAACCAAGTCAGTATCTCAAACCCATTTGAAACTTTATCGGTTATTATTCACTAGTAACATTCCATAATTTTTTCAAACCTCTAAAAATTCATTTCTCTTTATGATAATTCAAATTTTAATATTTAAATATGATTTGAAAATTTTCATAATTTTTCACCATCTCTAGATATTTATTTTGAATTTTCTCCGATTAGGCCTCTATCCGTGTCACTGCGGGAAAATAAATTCCCTCAAATTAATTCTTGAGCTTTCAAGGCCTAAAAAATTTTTTATAAATTCAAATAAACATTTATATGAATTTTCCATCAATCTCCCAAATTTATTGAGACCTCTAACTAATTAAAATAATTATTTTTCTTCAATTTCTTAATAATTTTCCAAAAAATCTCTGTTTACGGGAAATTTCGTAACAATTTATTTTTACTGAATTTCTACCTTTTGGCCTTAACTGAATTTTCAAAACCTCTACTCTACACTTTTTCCATTTTTCAGGGATTTTCTGAAATTTTTCTCAAATTTTTCCATTTTACCTTTTCTAGATCGATGATTACGAAAATGTCGGTTCAGACCTTTTCGAGGTTTCATATCAAAAGTTATTTTATTTTTCTGTCTAGTTTCTACATTGACCCTCATCCCAATTTTTGATCCTTTATTGCCAGATAAAAATTTTTGGGATGTGACACATCCCTCATCACTTCATCTATTGGTCTTGTTCCATCCGCATTTCTAACCGTATACAGCTGCCCTCTTGTATTCTTCCACGCATCATCCATTTTTTGAAGGGCATGATTCTGACGATCATCTATCACAGCAAATCTTTTCTGTGCCATCAAAATACAAAAAAGTTTACATTTACTTTTAAATTAAATATAATATTTGAACATGACAAATAATACTTGCAGTTACATTATTTACCTTTACAATGTCAGTCCAAATCAAGTTGTTCCTGTTCGTTTCCATCTTATGCTAGTTCTCATAATATATGGGAAAATTAACATAATTGTGCCTCAATTCAGCAAGGTATCTGTTAAAAACAGTGCCACCAGTACCCATTGGCTGGTTTGTCCTTTCATCCCACTCTACAAGTATACGATGGTCTGGATCCAACATATGCACTTGTCTTATATATATGTCCTTCAGGGTCTGTAAAGTTAAAGACCACAATTACATTAAATAATTAAATAATTATTAAAAATATAATAAATTTGGCATACACATAATCTGAATATGAAATCCCCTCCCCTGTGCAACAGAATGACGAGGGATATTTCGGTCCCTCTCCACATCTTCATCAATGAAACTCTCCACTTGTCGTATTATCCCCGCATCAAAATCATCTAAATCTAAATTAATATCTATGCTCTGCTCGTTATTGTCAACATGCAGGGGTGACCAAAGACCCTCGTCATGAGCTCGACCTCGACCTCGATGAGACGGCTCTGAATATTCCATAAGTACCTTTCCATTACGTTGAGACATAATTATAACTATATATTTAAAAAGTACATAATTACAATTTAATTAATATCCAATTTAATTAATGAATTACATAATCCAAATTATTAAATAATTATGTAACAAATGCATTTTTTATAAATTCTATATGAATAATTATTATAAGTACAAATAAATATGTAAAGTACAAAAAACTCAAATTATTTATAAATAGTTAATGTTAAACAATTATTTAAATCAATATTGAAATAATTAAATGTTTATAAAATAAATAAATAAATTATTACATTAACATACAAAAACAAATGTCTACAGTAACAAATAAATTATAACATTTACTAAAAAAGTTTATATGTTCAGTTCTTAAAGTGCACGTAACAATCTTTATATATATAACAAATTAATTACAATTAATATTACATAAACAATTAATTTAACCAACTCAATTCATATATTCATTACATTTATAATCTATAACTACACAAAATTAAAAACAAATTAATTATGCAGTGATAGTTAAAAATCCAAAGATAAATAAATAAACATATTCAAATACAAACAGATAATTTCTAAACAACAACATAAAATGCATTCTTAATTAAATAAATTTTATATACAAAATTTCAATCATCTTATACTAAAAATACTAACCCAAAAAAAGATCTTCAGAGTGAGACTCCCTTAAAACTTGTCAAGATAGGTACTAACGCAGCAAAAAAAAAAAAAAAAACCAAAGACATATAAATATATAAGGGGCCTCCTTAGGGAGGCTCTGGTTTCTACCGCGGCTGCTTCTGTAGTGGTTGTATTGAACCATTGCAGGTGAACCGCTACATAAACTGCTGCAGAGTTTGTAGTAATTATATATAACCATTGCAAACTCTCATATTTTGCAGCGGTTCTATTATAACTGCTACAAAATATGTGTAACTTTTGCAGCTGTTCTATTAGAATCGCTGCAAAATATGCGTAACTTTTGTAGCAGTTCTCTAAGAATGGCTGCAAATTTGGACCCAATAATTTTCCTAGCGGTTTTTCCCTCCAAATCGCTGCTAAATATCACTGCAAATGTCCCTGCCATGTGGCGCCAAATTTTGGCACCATTATTTTGTGACGGTTTTATTCTAACTGCGGCTAACGCACAATTAACCATTGCAAACTTAAATTTTAGAATCAAACCATTGTATATTTGTGGCAGTTTTTTTTTAACTACTGCAAATTCTTGGATTAGTAACGGTTATTTATAATCGTTGCAAAATAACCCCTACAAAACACTGTTTTTTTTTGTAGTGTGTTAATGTATAGCTGACATGATATTTACCTAATTTATGAGAAATTGTCATTATTTTCATACTATATAACCAAATGACAAGTGTGTTAAGTGAAATAACAAGTGTATCATTCGATTTCTCATAAAATTGAGTTGCCAATGACAAGAGTGTTAAACCAAATAACAAGTGTGGTAAGCGAAATAATAACCATGTAGCTGGGTTTTTGATAAAATTAAGTTTAATGAAAAGTTGTCATTATTTCCACATTTTACTGCCAATGACAAGAGTAATAAGCAAAATAATAATTTTGTGATTGAAACTTCCATGAAATTAAGTTTGATGAAAGGTTGTCATTATTTTCATATTTCGCTGCCAAATGAAAAGAGTGGTAAGCCAAATAACAAGTTTGGTAAGTAAAATTACAAACATGTGACTAAGTTTCCAATGAAATTATGTTTCGTAAAAATTTGTCATTATTTTCATATTTCACTATCAAATGACAAAAGTAATAAGGCAAATAACAAGTTTGGCAAGTGAAATAACAAGCTCAGTGATTGGGTTTTTAATGAAATCAACTTTCATTTCACTGCCAAATAGCAAGAGCAGTAAGGCAAATGACAAGAGTAGTGAGCAAAATAATAATTCTGTGATTGGGTCTCTCATGAATTTAAGTTTCATAAAATGTTACCATTATATCTACATTTCACTACTAAATAACAAGAGTGGTAAGCCAAATGGCAAGTTTGGTAAGTGAAATTACAAGCATGTGACTGAGTTTTTGATGAAATTAGGTGTCATAAAAAATTGTCATTATTTTCATATTTCACCTCCAAATGACAAAAGAGGTAAGCTAAATGACAATAGCAGTAAGCGAAATAACAATTCCATCGTTGAGTTTCTCATGAAATTGAGTTTCATGAAAAGTTGCTATTATTCTCACATTTTACTGCCAAATTATAAGAGAAGTAAGCTAATTGACAAGAGTCATAAGCAAAATAACAATTTTGTGACTGGATTTCTCATGAAATTAAGTTTTATGAAAACTTGTCATTATTTTCACATTTCATTACCAAATAACAAAAGTGGTAAGCCAAATAACAAGTTTGATAAGCAAAATCACAAATATGTGACTGGGTTTCTCATTAACTTCAAAACATTAAATATATATACATTGTTACCCTTTAGGACTGATAAATACAGAATTTTAACATTGCTCTGCCCATAAATAAAAGACCATCATTTTGATATTTTTATGTCATGTTGCTGTCATCATATGTACAAATTTGTAGTTACAATACTACTAAGCAAAATTACAACAGTAGTAAGCTAAATAACAAGAAACCAATGGTTCTTCAACAGCAACCAGTTTCTGCATAAATTAACTCACTATCTTGTAGCAGTCTTCTTCGAACCCCTCCAAAAACCCAGCAGCTCAACAATCAACATTTTCCAGCCACTCATATCGATGCATACCAGCGGTCTTCACAAACACTTTGAATCTAGAAGACAAATATAGTTTGTATGGCATCTAAGAGTAGAGAGAGGAGGTTCAATACAAAAATGGTAGTTATGATGCGTTGTTTGACAGCAGCTTCTTCAAGAGAGGGAAAGGAGAGGAAGTGAAGGTAGACATAACAAAGATGATGAAGTTTAGCTAGGTTGAAGATGAGTTTAATTAGTTAGGTTGAAGAAGATAGATTGAAGATGGTCAGTTTAGCTAGGCTAAAGAACATGGCTTTGTGTCTGCGAATGAGAAGACGATATAAGATGCAAAAGGGCTTTTTGGTCTTTTGACTATCATTTTATATTTGCAATTTAAGACCCGATCTCTTCAAGTAATTATGTTAATTTAAAAACCCATTTTGTTATTTCATATTTTTAAGGGTCTTTTTTTTTGCCATTTTCCTGTATTTATAAAGTATAAAATTTATAATAAAAAGTTACATTTTTCAAATTTTTCTTTTTGCCTGATCAATATTTATCAAAATTATTAATATATTATTAGTTTTCTTTAAAATTTCACTATTTATAATTTATTTCTTAAATTTTATATGATGGACAATCTTCAGTTATTTATAATAGCATGGGAAGGCGTGGAAATGGGAAGAGTCGAAATATATGATGGACAAATCTTCAATTATTTATAAAAGCATGGGAAGGAATGGAAATGGGAAGAGTTGAAATATCCTCCATCCTTCATCATGGATCACACTTTTTTCACGACATACAGATCAAGAAAATATTAAAATATAGGTACTTTTTCATTTGTACCCTCCATTAATTTAAATGACAACTGACAGTCTAACACATCATTTGTAAATATGAAATTGTGAGCACGAGTTATGGAAATAATATATAAAGAATTATACATTCTGAAATATTTAAGAGCAGGACATCTTCCACAAGAGCATTTTTCGAATTATACTTTAATTATATCTAAAAGTTTTAACTAAAATTTATATTTAGTGACAAAATAAATCTGAAAGCCGGAAAAAAATAAATAAATATGAAAATTAGCCACCATGGAGGAGGTATCATTTAAGCTGGACCAAGCAATTTAAATAAAAAATGATAATAAATAAATTTCCTCCTATTTATTACTACTTCACTCCTTATTAGGGGACACATTTTGGAAGGTGTTTTTAGTCCTTTTTATAAAATATTTGATAGTTTTAAAGACTATTAAATATTTTTTTTTCATATATACTCATATTTAATAAGAATAGTGCGAGAATAGAAATTATTATAATGTTAGAGTTTAGTATAGTTATCACTTGAATTCTATAACAAATTTAATGTCTTTAATTATTTTTATTAGTATGTATGAATTATTTACAATAGCCTTTTGTTAGATGTTTTTATTAGCACTTGAAACTTGTCAATGGCTTAGGGGCAACTGAATTATGTGTGAATTTTTTATGTTTGTTTTTTTTTTAATTTGAACTTTTTAAAACTGATTTTTCAATATAACATATTCAAATAAATTTCTGTTACACTGACTCTTTTTTTTATAAAAATTTATTTAAATATAAATTGTATTATACTAATTCACTCCCATTTCAGCTTTAATTTACAAAACTCTCATGCAACAATGCTAACCCAAAGTCCCATACAAGCTCAATTATTACCATGGCTGTTATGAAAAGGTCGCCCAATTATTACCATGGTTGTTACGAAAAGGCGTGGGCGCTTTGGTAGAGACGCGTGTTGTGAGCGAGGTAGAGGAAAAGAGAAGAGAATGGGAAAATAATGGGTCTTTGAATTTTTATTTTTTCAAGTACTTTCAAGAGCTGCCAAACTTCTTATAAAATATTTAAAGAAAAAAGAGAGATGAAAGGTTGATGTCCCGATTGGTAAAAAGAACTGGTTAGAAAGGACAAGAATAGAATAAAAAAGTTCTCATCGAGGGTCTGTTTGGCAAGCATTAAAATGAAAAATAGGTTGATAAAAATATGATGAAAAATTGTGCAAGTTCACTATATTATCCTTAATAAAAGAATATAATATTATTATATCAGAATGCTTTTCAACTTTATAGAAATATAATATTATTAAAAAATTTAATAATTAAAAAATGAATGAATAAAAATATACATAATTTGAATAAATAAATATGAGTATTCAATATAAATATAAAAAATATATATTAAATTAAAAAATAAATAATTAAATAACAAAATATAAAATAAAATATAATAGAGAAATTTGAACAAGGAATGAAATACATCTATAAACAGAAAAAAAAAAGAATGAAATATGATCAAGCAATTTATAAATCTGAATGGACAAAAATAAAGTCAATTAAAATTTTTAGTGAATATATATTTTTTAATTTAAATTTAAATAGGTCAAATGATCTATTATTGGAAAGCTCTTAAGTTTAATTTCTAATGTAACATGACCCATTCAAAAACTTGTTGTATTTTGGAATTTATTTTTAAGACGGTAAGCAAATGTCACAAACGTTTCCCAAAAAAAAAAAGTGTAATGTTGCGTAATTAGATTATTTAAATAGACGTTATTCAAAAGCTGATTAAGCCTGTATTTACATCAAACAATTTTTTACTTTAAAAGTATTTATAGTTTGTGAGATATTATAATAATATTTATCAAAGTTATCAGGTAAAAAAAAAAGTTAAATTTGTAATTTAAATTTTATTGCATCTAATTTGAATCTGCTTAAGAAAATTCGAACTTGATGTAACAAGTTCAAATTTTCTTGCATCAAATTTGAATTGGCTCATTTCCTTGTCACAGTTTAAAACTTAACCATGAGTTTATTAATATAAATTAGAATTTGTATAAAAAAATTCCAATTTATGCATGATACACCCTAACTTTTGCGTAATTTTTGAATTTACTCAGATTTTGTTATACTCTGTTTTTTACGCATTGAACAGAATAACTTTCAATTAGTTATGATTTTCTCAATTTAAATTCAAATTGGATAAATAACCTATATCATTCAAAAGCTATCCGAATCTAGTTTTTAATGCAATAAGATCCATTTACAAACACTTTGTAATTTTTAAGTTATGATCAAAATAGTGAGCAAGGGTCAAAAGCATTTCTCTCTCTAGATTTTGAATCAAATTTGAAAAATCATATCTTTTTCATATGAAAACATTTTTATTGAGGTAGGTGTTGAAAAGCTTGTTGAGTCTACACTTATGTATATAAAAAAAAAAAAAAAACTCACTTCAAAAGTATTTATATATAGGCTATGAACACTAGACACGATGTAAATTTGATGATTGAGGTAAAAGCATTACTACAGAAAAAGCAAACTATAGCACTTTTTTTTTTTTTAAACTTTTGTAGCATTTTCAAAATGCTACATTCAAATCTACTACAAACGATGTTGGGAATAAGCTGTAGCGCTTTTGAAACACTACAAGATATTTTTTTATTTTTTATTTTTTAATATGGTAACTTATGATTTTTTTAATATGGTAACTTATAAGTTTTTTTTTTAATATGGTAACTTCCTGTAATGTTTTCTCAGAAAAGGCATTTCCTATAACGCTTTATCATAAAAGCTCTACAGAACATATTACATCCTGTAGAGCTTTACCAGTAAAGGGTTACAACGAGTTATAATTTCTGTAGCCCTTTCTTATGGAAGCGCTAAAGAAGTATTTTTTGTTTTAAAAAAATTAATTGATATTCTATAGCACTTTTTTAATGAAGCGCTACAGAATATATAATTGTTAAAAAAATATTTTCTATATAATTTTCAAAACCACATTTACAAAAACTTTACATAGAAATTTCTTAATTACTAGTAAAATTCAAAGATCAGATACATACAACAAAATTCTTAGAACAACATAGCTAATTAATTAGCAAACTTACATCACTATTATGTATCTTGACAACAGTTATGAACAAAATCAATCTAATTCTGATTCTTCTCAACTAAAGGCAAAACATAGGAGAGAAGCTATAAAACGATCCACTTATATAAAGTATTGTTGGAACACATATCTACACTACTCTTTAATGACTTCATTTACTTAGTTGTCAGTGTACTTTATGCAACGTGCATCTTCATAATACTGCTCAATAATTTACATATATAGCCAATTAAAATCGCTAAAAATTAACTATTAGACAATAATTAAAGTTAATAAGCAGTATAAAGTTAAACTAAAACTACTTATAATGTCACGAATAAAAGTTTGATCATGAGTAATAATATCTTTCATGAATATCATAATATAGTAATCATAATCATTATTATTGGGTTGGAAAGGGCGGTGCAGAATATCATCGAATAATTAAATCAATTCATGAATACAAGTGGTTTATTTTCAAAACTAGAGTAAATTTAAATAAATACTTTAATTTTCTTCTACATGTAGCTTTTTGCGATGTCAGGGGCTTTAGAATAACTCAATGATGCAGAATCTCGATAGCCAATCAATGCACCAAAAAAATGAAGTTGAAAGTAAATTGGTTCTTCAATCATACAAATATTCACACATGTGAATAGGCAAACACTTACCTATTGAGCAGCCTCATCATGTCAGGATAGTCTCTTGGTTCACCATGCTCTAAAAGATCCAAACAGTAAATAAGGGGATCCAAAGATGTCATTGGATTGATCACAATCAATATCCAATATTGCCTAAAGTTTTTAAAAATTGTTTAACTAAATCAAAATAGCAAAATGATTAAAAAAAATCATAACTTATAAGAGTATAGCCAATGATTCACCCCACATTGAATGGTGCTAGAAACAACATATTACAAGTTCCTTTTGCTGAAAAGTACTCTCATCTTGTTAGATTGAAAATCAATGTCTTTTTTCCCAACATGTTGGCCTATCATATAGGGATTGATAAATGAGAATTTTACTCTCTCATTGTCCATCAACACGTCATGGTACAAGTGCCTTCATATGAAAACAAATAATTAGAGTAAGACTAATAACATTAAATGATAAATAATAAGAATGATAAAATACTTAATCCATATATTAATAGCTATAGCACCAACCCATCTACGATGAAGTATGTCATCCAGAATGTGCCAATCAATATTACCAAATATATCATTTGTGTTGTAGATGTGCCTATCAAACTCTACTTAAATACCATTTCCTTCCTGAAAGAAATTAGCTACAATCAATTCCAATTGATTGTGATATGAGGTAATTTGTTTCTGACCTATTTAACTAGCCCAACCTTTCTTTTTTTGATATACTTGTTGAACCTTTAGAATTGCTACCAGCCAATTAAATTTGTTTGCTCCTCGATTGTGTAACCTTTAAAAATCATGAAACTAAATCAAATAATTATAATAATATAAATAAATAATATAGGAAAATGTAAATTTATTACCTTTTGAAATGGCTCAGTGAGACCCATAAGCCATGCAAGATAAGCACCCATAATGTCTCTTACCATTGTTTGCTGATCTAGATTAGGGAATGGTAATTGAGCATCTTCATTGGTGCAAACATCAATCCTTACCCAGAGTATATTCTCAAGCAATGGTGAATTGTGTAGAATTTCATTACCATTATTGTAGACAACACCCACAGCAACTGCGTGCTTAAAAGATTGATTCAAATACAATTTACAATTTGAGTTGCCCTACAAAAAAAATAGAGTTAATAAAGAAGAAATTATAAAGAAATTAAAAGTTAAATAGAGAAAAACTTAGAGGAAAAGACTAAAGAAAACTTATAGGAGGAAGAGGGAGTTTAGGAACCGAAGTACAACTATTATTCACGCTTGGGCTGTCACATGTTTGAATGTTTGGTCCTACCCCATGTTGTATGTAGCTCTATAGCTAGTCTATTAATTGCATATTTTGTTGTTGCATTACATGAGTCTGTTTAAAAAAGTGTTCTTGCATTTTCTGCTTGAAAGAATGCATTTTCTTTTTTAGCTGTGAAATCTCATTTTTGCTGCAGCACTTTTGGGGTCCAAAGTAAGATGTCGGTGTCACTCCAGAACCAATACCTCAAACGTGACTAGAAACTTTAGGTAAATTTAATGCTCTACTAAGCAAATCGTCATGTCAAGATGTTGGGCTTTCTTTGGTGATTCTTGTGTGATTGATTGCTAGCACAAAAAGAATGATAAAATTATTTATCATAAAATAGGATCATTTAAATAAAAACTATTTAATGGAATATATGATACGTACACAATACTTTGCAACTCTTCCAACTTCGTCATGAACAATTTCACCTTTCTTGTTAGTGCAACCAGCCAACCACAACACATGTCGTGATAATTGTGTAATATTTAAGTTTGATTCTTTTATCTACATATTAGAATTATTTAAAGTTAGAAATTACTCTAATAAATTTTATACATATCAAGCAATTATTAGTGCATATACTAATGTTTGCTCTATTTGTTCATATCCTATTCGTCCTTGTCTATAGTGATATTTTATGTTTATCACTCAGGACTGATTTTTGTCACTTAATTCTTGTTTAGATAAAAATTATTAATATTAACATATATATTACAATTAGAAAAGTCTATTATTACCTGAAATTGCTCAGTTGTATGTGACTTTAAAAAGATATCCTATTGTTCTTGATTGATGATACCATCATGTAAACTCAGTGGTGTTGGAATGATATTCTCATTATCATCTCTCATGTGGTATTTGACCATATCAGAACGAAACTTTCTTAGAAGAGTGTCAACTTTCATTGGCACATACCTTTTTCGAGTCTCATCAATAACAAAACAAGACTATAAGAAAAACCATATTTAATTGGCTCAAGTGTGATCATATGAGAAAAATAATCAAAATGTTAGAGTAATTAATATTTTACTTCTACTTCATTCTAAACTAATTTCTTATATTGATTTGGGACTCTTCTCCAATTATCAAATGTACAACAGTATCAATGAAACTAGTAAATTTGCTACGATTGGGTCTAATTGGTTGCTCCTTGGAATTTCACTCAATTGATGATTTGATCCCCTTATTTCTCAACTTAATCAACTTAGCCATAATGGTCCTATCACGGGTTACATCATGCTCATATATGTATATATATCTCTCTCTCTCTGAATATATAAAAGAACTATGACATTATCCTCATTCTTCTAAGAAATGTTGAGATTACCCTCATTTTGCTCAAGAATATAGACATCATCTTCAGTGGAGAATCTATTTTCCTACAAAATAATTGAAGTAGACAAAACATTAGTTAATAATTAGAAAGTTGAGAAAAGTAAGTAAAATAATTTTAAAAAAAGAATTGAAACATACAAGTAAATTCAAGCAACTCATATCCTTTTTCTCTTTCTTGTTTGATTTAAAATAGTGTTTCTCTCGATTCTCCTAGTAGTTTGAATTGATATATTGACCCAATTTCCCTCTTTATGATCATGTCTAATGTATAAGGGTTCACTCTCATCTTCTTCTTCATCTACGTCAAAATCTTCTGATCCTAATGTCTCAAACATAGGATCATCCTCATCTTCTGATTCATCCTCATCTATATTCATGTATTTATCAACTTCAATACTGTCTTCTTTTTTATGCTTTTTGTTCGATGGAAGTATAATGAACCAATTCTTCTTAGCAGAATCTAGAATGAAAAACACTTGTTCTACTTGTGAGGCTAGAATAAAAGGATCATCTTTATACCCAACTTTAAAAAGGTCCACCTGAATAAACCCTAACTCATCTATTTGTAATTCATTGTTGTTGTTAACCCACTTACATCTAAAAACAGGGATCTTGAATATAGAGTAATCTAACTCCCATATGCGTTCAATGACACCAAAATATGACATTTGTGCAGAGACAGGGTTTATGCCCTTAGCACTAGATATATGCTAAGACCCAGCAACAAGTGTTACACCACTATTTTGCATTGTGCTACTTCATCTTGGTCTTGTGTATAGAATGTGTAATTGTTGATTGCAAAACTAGTGTAAGATAATACATGAAAGCTCAATCCTTTTGATAACTATATCAGTTTTCAGAAACTGAATTAGGATTCTTGTCCAACTTATCAGTGATGTGTCTTTTCAACCAATGGGTAAAATGTTGATTGTATTCTTTTGTTATCAAATTTTCATTCCTATCACCAAATATACTGCGAAGAATATTCTTGTATTCTTTAACAAATGGTTCAACTTCATCAATGTTATGCAATATATATAAGTGAGCTTGCTCCCATTCAATCATTGATATGCTTATCACATTACTCCTACTTGTTCCTTTCCCTGTTCTTTGCCCATCATGATGAGACTTCAAGATTCCCTATAGGTTCGACATTAGATAGATAATTAGCACATAAGTCACTTGCTTTCTCAACCATATATCATTCACCAATACAATCCTCTAGTCGATATCTATTTTTCACTTACCCTTTTAAAACTTCCATAAAATGCTCAATCAAATACATACATCTCAAATAAACTAGGCCATACATTTGAACCTCTTTGACCTAGTGCATGGTTGGATGAATGGTGATGTCAAAAAATAAAGGTGGAAAATACATTTCAAGTTCACACAAAATACAAATAATTTGCCTTTGCAAGTCTTGCAACTTCATTGAGTCAACCACTTTATTGCAAATCAACTTGAAGAACAAGCAAAGCTTAGTGATAGTGTTTTGCACTTTTTTTTGTGTAAAATAGATCGTATTCCAACTGGTAATAAATTTTGCATGAGCGCATAACAATCATGAGACTTAAGGTTCTTCAACTTTAACTCTTTCACTGATATAAGGCTTTTGACATTTGAGGAGTAGCCTTCTGAAACTTTAATTCCATGTAGAAACTCATAAAAGGATTTTTTCCCCCTTCCTCGAAAGAGTATAAGCTGCAAGAGGTAGATAAGTACGACATCCTTTCTCAATTGATGCTAATTCTTTTCTTATTCCCAAGGTGACCAAATCTAACCTCGCATTGACACCATCCTTACTTTTTCCTTACCTATTGAGTAATGTGCCAATTAAACTATCACAAATATTTTTTTTGATATGCATCACATCAAGAAAATGTCTCACATGCAGAGATTTCCAATATGGAAGTTCAAAGAAAATTGACCTTTTCTTCCAACCATTTGTCACAACATGTTTTGCAAAAGGCTTGCCAAAATTGTTATCTAAGTCTTTCACCTTCTTAAAAACCTGCTCACTAGTCAATATCTTTGGTGGATTACCTTCTTCTGAGTGCCCATTAAAAGCCTTTTCCCACTTCTTCCAATGATATTTTAAAGGTAAGAATCTACAATGTCCCATATAGATATTTTTCTTATAATGATCCAATCGCATTGAGTGAGTATTATCTGCACATATAGGGCATGCACAATATCCATTTATGCTATATCTTGATAGATTACCATAAGCTCAAAAATAATTAATTGTGCCAAATAGCATGGCTCTCAAATTAAAACTTTTCTCCCTATTCCCATCTTACATATTCACGCTAGTTTCTCACATCAGCTTTAGGTTGTCAATTAAAGGAGCTAAGTACACATCTATATCATTTCTCGGCTGTCTAAGCCCAAAAATTAACATGGATAGCATCATAAACTTATGTTTCATGATCAAGCATGGAGGAAGGTTATATATCATCAATACCACTGCTTATGTGTGATGGTACTACTCTGAACACCATACGGATTAATTCCATCAATTGCTAATACAAGTCGTAGGTTCCTTTCTTCTTCCCCAAATTTAGGATACTTATAATCAATTTTTTTTCCATTGTGGAGAGTCTACAAGGTGCCTAAGTTTTGTATCTTCAATCCTTTC
Organism: Neltuma alba; assembly: GCF_004799145.2. NCBI lineage: Eukaryota > Viridiplantae > Streptophyta > Magnoliopsida > Fabales > Fabaceae > Neltuma > Neltuma alba. The sequence goes on from NW_021636514.1 coordinate 98,176, forward strand.
ATTTGCATGCCATGTCAACTGCTAAGCAATTTTCGCATTATTCTACATACACCTAAATCTTGGAATAATGTGAAAATACCAAAGGACCTCAAAGAATTTTTACCTTTCTTTCCATATCATAATGCATTGCATATAGGACACTTCTCCAATGATGCATACTGATTTCAAAACAAAATGCAATCATTAGGACATGCTTGTATTTTCTCATAATCTATGCCAGTAGCGCAAAAAATTTGCTTAGACTCATATGTTTTGGTACGAAGTTCATTTTTCTCTGGAAGCATGTCTTGTAAAAGTGTAAGCAATGTAGTAAAACTCAAATCACTCCATCCATGATGCGCTTTCAAGTGATACAATTTTAATACTGCTAGCAATCTTGTGTGTTTTGTACATCCAGCATACAATGGTTTTTCTGCATCACTTTTTAATATCTCAAATAAATTAGGACAATCACGAAGATCCTCTTCAATTGCATTTAGCATATCTTCAAGACCATCATCCTCATCACATATGTTTGTGCCAAACTCATTTGAAGCATGACTTGTGTCATGAACTTGATCACTACATGAATCATAAGTCTCACTATGCCTTGTCCATCGTGTATAGGATTGATCAATTCCATAACACACTAAATGACCTAGCAAATCAGGTAGACTAATTTGCTTTCCATAACAACAAGCTAAGCAAAGACAAACAGTTTTTTCAAGATCTTTTGCATGCCTCATTACAAAACCAATAAACTCTTTCGCCCCATTTAAATATTCCATTGAACATCGATCAGATGACTTCCATTTTTGATCCATGTCTTCAATCTATTATAAATAAATAGTTAAGTACATAATTATTATACTCATTAATAACTTTCTATATTTTGTTATTTATCTCAAAATAAAATCGGCAATATAACGGCTTAAAAATGGAAGTTTTCCAAGCTCAAGACATCTCTTTTAACTAATAATATCTAATCAATCAATTAATCCAACAAAACTCAATGATTTTTCCCAGTTAAAAGCAACAACAAAAAATCATATTTGCCAACATATATCAAATCTAAAATAGAAAGTATTCAAAGCCAACAGATTAAATATTGTGACATTACTTCTTTAGCTATTCTTCTTGTTGTATCATATGTTTGGACCATTTTAACTTGCATATCTCACAATATCAAATTACAAAACTATGTAAATAGTTGTTTAAATAATATTCTTTACTTAACAAAATTTAGTAGCATAACAACTTAAAAATTTCCGGGACCTAAAACTTCTTTTTAACTAATGGTACTTAATTAAACAATTCATGTAGCATGTGTCATCAATTTTTCACAGCCCATAACAATAAAGATCATATTTGCCAACATATTATTCCACCTAAAATAGAAAACAAAAAATTATAACTATCAAATACTTCCATATGTAACTGATAATAATTAATCATGCCTCATTAATTTTCTAACATATTTCAAGTTTTCCCCAATAAATAATTTGACAAACTCTAACCAGCTAAAATAAGATATATTAAGCAAGTTAAAATATTTATTACTAACAAACTTAAATAAAAATACTTACAATGTATTGTAGATTGAGCTAAACTAATATTGAGTGCCCTAAAAAAATAAATAAGCAAATAAATAAAGTAAAATAAATGAATAATTTTACAAAATCTATCCAACTAAAGTAAAAAATATTAAGCAAGTTAAAATATTTATTACTAATAAGCTTAAATTTGTAAGCTTTTAAAATAATATGACCTTAAAAAATAAAAATACTTACAATGTATGATAGATTGAACTAAACTATACTAAGTGCCCTGCAAAAAAATAAACAAATAAACAAATAAAGTAAAGAGAGAGTGGGGACGAGGATGAGGGGTAAAGACAAAAGGAACATGAATCTACAATTGAACAGAACTATATTGAATGCCTTGCAAAAAAAATAAATAAAATAAAAAGAGAACAGGGATGAGAAAGAGGAGTGGGGATAGGAAAGAGGGGTGAAGACAAGGAGGAGATAGGATAGGGACAAGGAAAGAAAAGTTGGGAAGGGAAGGGGATGGGGACCGTGTGTGGGGACCGAAAGGGAGTGGGAATGAGGAAGGAAAAATGGTGTGAGGACAAAAAAGAGTAGGAATGAAGAAGAAAAAAATGGGGTGGGGATGAAAATAAGGACCGTGGTATGAAAAGTAAAGTGGGCAGGGAAAATGAGAGGTGAGGATGCTTGGTAGAAAGGAGGAAGTGAGTGTGGAGACAAGAGGGAGCTACAAGGAAATGGGGAGGAAGAAAAAACGGTGAAGATGAGTAGTGGGATTGGCGAGGGGTGATGATGTGGGGGAAAAAGAGAGGGAAAAAACAGAGAGAAATAAAAAAAAATTTAGCTCACTTGCTATAGCATTTTCTAAGTAGGACCTCCTGTAGCGTTTGGTTCACAAAACAATACGAGTTTAAAATGACCTGCTGCAGCACTTTCTGCTTTCTCAAGAAAGCACTATAGCAGGTGTGTATTTTTTAAAAAAATTTTAATATATATATTTTTACAAAGACCTTGCTATAGAAAATGGGATGATATAAATATATTTAGAAAAATCTTCTCTAGCACTTTCTTCAAAAAGCGCTACAACAAGTGAGATATAGCAGATATAATATTTTTTTTAAAAAAAAGATTTTCTGTATTGCTTTCTTAAAAAATCGCTATAGGAAGTACTATACTAGCTATAGCACTTTCTTAAAAAAGTGCTATAGAATATGCTTTTTTTTTAATAAATTAATGAGTATTAGCTGTGGTGTTTTTATATTTAAATACTACAAAACAGGCGCTACAAATCAAATATATTGTAATCAAATATATTGTAGTAGTTAGGGCTTATTGGTCAAGCTCGGGTGCTATTTTTCCGCATGTGTTGATGTGCTTCTCGGTGCACATGCTTGCCTTTTGAAGCAGTTGCAGAATTCTTTTTCTCCTTGCCCATTGGAAATTTTTTTTTTTTTGGTTTTTAATTAAAGAAATATTTTGTTTATCTATTGAGAATAACGAGCCAATCTATACTGCATAAATTTTGTTTGCTTTAAATGATGAATGATGCTTTTTGTTTATTAAAAAAGGGATAAGATGTGACAGATATGAAGATGAAGAAAAAAAAAGGAGATGGAAATAAAAAACGATGAGGAGAGAGGAAGAAACAATAGGAGCAGAAGGAGAGAGCAAGAACGTATGTTTTGAGAGCTAGACATGTCTTTCGTTTTTGTCCACTTGCGTTGGAAAATTGCTTCCCACCAAAAAAAGGAGAAACTGATTTTTCTTTATGCAGACGAAAATTGCCGCCGTCGGAAAATAGCTTCCCAAAAAGTTGTCCAACCAAACGCACAAAGCTGATGGAAAATCTTGATTTTCTTTTTCTAGGGCCAGATTTTCAGCATGCTAAACCGGCCTAAACGTGCTCTGGCAATACAAGAAATGGAAAAGGAGAGAACGGACACACGGGCCACCATGCTTCGATTTCCCTCCATGAGATTGTCATTTTGTTTCGAGATTTGTGCCACTTTGTCTTGAGCTTGACCCAAGCTTTCCACCTCACCACTTCACTTTGATTTTTAAATGATTCTGAAATTAGTTAACAACAACAAATGGGTTAAGAATAACTTTTTGTTTTTAAATATATTTTTATAATAAATAAGAAAAATAAAAAAAAAATGTGTGAAAAAATGTGATAAGACAGAGTATGACAAATGGGAGATAATAAATAATTAAGAATAAAATTAAAAAAACATAAAACAAATTTAAAATGAAAACTTACAAAGTGAACCACACTTTTTCCTAAATTTAAAACTTATAACCAGGACCAAAGGCAGTATTTTCCAGAGAGAATCACTCGGATGCTTATCATAACTCATTTGCAGGAGGAATTTTTAGTCCTAAATATAAGTTACTAATAGAATATTTAATAATCATTTTTTAATTGTATCTTTATTTAATTCTTGTCAGAAAGAGAGGGAGAGAGATAATCATTTTTTAATTTTACCTGATATAATTCCTGTTAGAAAGAGAGAAAGAGGGGAGAGAGTTGACAATAATTTGTAAATGCAAAGGAAAAAAAAACTTTAATAAAGATAAATTTGAAAAATTTTATCATTTTAATGCATTTATATCCATGTCAGAAAGAGAGGGAGAGAGATAATCATTTTTTAATTTTACCTGATATAATTCCTGTTAGAAAGAGAGAAAGAGGGGAGAGAGTTGACAATAATTTGTAAATGCAAAGGGAAAAAAAACTTTAATAAAGATAAATTTGAAAATTTTTATCATTTTAATGCATTTATATCCATGTCAGAAAGAGAGGGAGAGAGATAATCATTTTTTAATTTTACCTGATATAATTCCTGTTAGAAAGAGAGAAAGAGGGGAGAGAGTTGACAATAATTTGTAAATGCAAAGGAAAAAAAACTTTAATAAAGATAAATTTGAAAAATTTTATCATTTTAATGCATTTGTATCCATGTCATCATGAAATCATTGTACTGTACCATCTCATTTATCTTCTCTCTGAGAATATGCTATTCAGCGTTTCAGTCACTCTTGACTTCTCCCACACTTACTTGGCTTTTTCACTTGCTCTGAACTTCTCCCACACTCACAAACAGTCATATAAATAGTTTTATTCAATCAAAAAGCAGTAAAAATCTTCAAATTTAGTCATTCAATAAAAATGTTTTATAGTAAGACTTGCAGGTATGGATTCATTGAGACGTACGCTATTTATCAGAGAGCTATTCTAAAAGTTTATACAGGAAAGACATCTTTGCCAATTTTGTGTTCCCTATTACTCTTCCAGGAGATTCCTTTCTTGTTTACTGCCAAAACATGGTTTTTATAGGAGAAGTTGTCTGCATGAACAAACTCCAAGCTATAAGACCACAAGGTACAATTGCTCTGCCATTGGAAAAATCTTCATGCTTACAATCTTCGAATTCATGGCTCTGTTTATCTCTGTTTCTTGATTAAAAAGCAGAGGTGGGTGAGAGCAAATTTGATCTTGAATAATGGAGGGATCATATTCAGAGTGAAAGTTAGTGAAAATAATGTTGACTTACACAGCAAAATAGGTTTGCATAATAGATCCTGCACAATCAAAGTGGACTAAGATTTAGTATACACGGCCTTAAAAATGGAGTAAAAAGAAAGCCAACTAAACCTGAATTCAGCCAAAAATAAGACGCTCTTTGTGTGTTCTCTTTTCCTTTTGTCTTTTTGTTTTTGGGGGGTTAGGAGCGTTTTTAGTGATGATGTTTGTTTTCTGATTGATAGAAAACAAACAAGGATACACATACATGTTTCTGGTTGACCATGAAAACACAAAAGGACAAATTATTCATTACATAAAGTAGATAGCATAACAAGGAGCTTTATGTACACATGTAGTATATCACATGTATTATTTAAGCCTTAGCTGACTTGCGGCTTAGCTTCTCACGCAACCGTGTGATCACTGATAAGAGAGAGCCACTAAGGCTTAGCTTCTCACGCAACCGTGTGATCACTGATGGATTCAGAGTGGCAAGGCCTAAAGAGAGAGCCACTAAGGATATTAGGACAGGGTAAAGGCTTTCAAAGTTAGCTATACTCAGACTTGACGTCTCTATATCACTCTGCTCTTCAAATTCAAAATCTTCAATGGAAGTGGGTAAGGAGTTCTTGGCCATCAGCTCACGATATGGCTCCACGTCTTGCGTCACATTTAAGATTGCATTTGAGAAATGGGAGGCCAGGATAGATCCCTTTGGGAATGCCTGAAAATACAAGGAATATGTAGCATCACATTTAGGTTTTATAGACCAACCACTGATAATGGTTGGAATGATTCGCTAATGACTTGATACCCATAAAAATATATATATTGAAAGAGCTCCTTTTATTTTCAAACTTAAATCAGATGAGCAAATACTGTTAGGATTCTAAATAGTCGCACGAAATGTCATTACCATATAATTAGGGGAAATATATATAGATGGATAGAGTGAATAATGTACTCCCTCCCATACTAATTACTGGGAAAAGTTGGAAAACATTAATCTTTTTATCTTTCTAATTTTGACTTGAGTGTGAATGCGTAATTCCATTATTAAATTCTAGCTTAGTATAACTCAATCTCTATGATTCAGTTTCTAAATTTTGTCTCAATGCAACTTAGTCCATATAGTTTACTTATTTAAAATATTAATCTCTATTTTTTTTAAAAAAAAATATGTATTTCATAAAATTTAAGGACTGAATTTTAAAATGGTTAAAATTATAAAGATTAAGTTGCACTTAGTCAAAATTTAGAACGGACTTACAAATGAGTCAAAACTATAAAAATGAAAAAAACTAATGTTCCTAACAAATTAAAGTGTTAAATCAAAGCCCTATACTTGGTCTTAAATCTAGGGCAAAGATGTGGTAGTTAATTTCTAACTAGCTGTTGGCATCCCTTAATTCTTGAACAATATCTTTTTGTGGTAACTAATTTTAACAAAGCATAGAATCGGAAAGTCACACACACACATGAAGTTAGCTAACTTTGCCATATGATGAAGAGAAGAGAGTGTAAGCACATGTGATGAGGAAAAGTAAGATGGAGTAGACTTACAAAGGCAAATCCGCCAGTTTTATAGTTCGGTCCTGTCATCATGAAATGAGATCTATATTTGGAGAGGAAGAGCGTGAGGTAAGGGGTTTCATCAAAAATGGCATCCACTCCTCCATGTTTGGTTCCTGTTGACAGTGATTCGTTGTACTTTTCGCGAATTCCTAGAGCCTTCAATTGGGACGAGTTGAGTTTGAGTTGGCTAACCAAAAACCCTTCCACCCATGACCCAGCTTGATATCCCACGGACAGGTTGCTGCTTTTAGTTTCATTTTCGTCCTTAAATGAAGGCTCTTTCATTTTGCTTTGTGTTAAAATTGACGTTAAATTCGCTGTGTAAACTTGCACCACCAAGATGAATAAGAATGATGTCAGTATCACCATCCATCCTGTAGCACTGCTTGCAAAATTCTCCATAACATCTGTGATATATCATCGTACATACAAGATTGATGTCAAGTGTGTGATAGAGCATGTACGAGGCGCATATTGAAACAAAGTAACACATAATCAAAGTAAATATGCTACATAACAGAACTCACCGATCTTGTAAACAAGGAAGGGATTGAAGCGAAATTGGTTGGTTTCATTTCTTTCTAATATAATTATGATAATAGTTGCAGCCGAAAAAATCCCACAAGAATTAACCATAGTGACCATTTGAAAGGTTTCAAGAGGATCCCCTTACTTATGGACGCATTCTCCACCCTTACCATCATTGTTACACTTGAATCTAAATATGGCAGAGTGAAATCAACACAGTTTGTACGATGTGCCACAACTGTGATGTCTCCAATTATAGCATCAAGATCCTGCAATATTTTCATATACAGAGTAAGTGTTTTCAAGCGTGAAGGTAAGAAACAATATCCATAAATATATACATATATCATGCATTCATATCAGTATGCCAATAACATGCCTGATTTTCCGTTAGAAACTTAAAAGATAAATTGATAGAAGAAAAACAACTTAAAAAGAAAACGAAAACTTGCCCTGTCTGTCATTTGGTTGCAGAGAATATCGTCATAAATGGGAGTACCGCTTCTACTTTTGTTTGGCAAGGGGACAAACTCATAATCGAGCGGAAATGGCAAAACATCGACAACTTTTAAGAACACATTAAAAGCAAAGCCATGAATCATCACCGGCGTAGTCGAATTATCTACACTCACCAATTCAGGAAAAGAATTTGTTGCTACGACTCCAATCCTCAACTTTGGTGGTTTATCCAATGTGTCACCCGGCCACAATGGATCCTTTAGTTGGTATTTACCAGATATCTTAGCACCTTTACTAAAATTTTGAACAAGTCCAGTTTCAGGTTTCCAATAACCAATGACCCTTTCTCTCGGTCCTATCACATTGTATACTTCAAGCACCGATTGATCTAGTTGTCCTCCTTTTAAATTAAAATTTATCCCTGACAAGCCTGTGAAATTAGTATCCCAAATTTCACTTTGAAGTTTTGTGCCATTATTGTCTGCGCCTGGCTTCTCTAATGCCATAGCCAATGCTTCGATTGTGTGATAAGCCCACCATCCATAGACTGATAGGGTACTATTGAACCTGTAGTCAAAATAACTCTGTGTCCACCTACGCCAACGTGTTTTGTTCGAATCCATTGGCCTCACTCCCAATGCACCTTGCATGTATCCTTTCAAAGGGTTCCCAGTCGTAACTTGAGGATCTGTTAAAGAAGATAACCCCTGGGTAAGTATCCAAGCATATCCTTCTCCCATCATGTCTTGTTCTTCTGCAGACTGAATAAATCTTATTCCCAAATCCATGCTCATATGGACAAGAAATACATGTGTTCGCCTGTTGTTTAACTTGACGAGAATGTCGTCAATTTCAACATCTGTTGAATCTGGATCAATGGCAGTTATGTTAACCATTCGTATGCCCATATCTTTCAAGACATTGCTGAGGCATGGAATAAGGTGACCGCCATATTCAGTGTCTTCAAAAATGGGGACGATTGACTGCCACCCAAGAGCTTCAATGGTGGCAGCTATAGCTTGGAACTGAAAGCAATTAAGGCCTTGATTGGAGGATGGTGATGGAGGTGGCAAAAGGGATGGGCCAGTTATGGGAAACCAAATAACAGGTACTTGGGATTCCAAGCCAAGTTCCACTATAAAACCTGCTTGCTCTGAATTTTGGGGCCCCAGAATGGCACGCACTTTGTGTTTCTCAATTAGTTCAGAAGCTGCTTGCATATTCAAAGGTTGTCTCCAAGTTCTATCACCTTGATCTCTACATGTTAACATAAAGTAAGCCTATTTTATCCTAAAATAGGTCTACTCTACGTTAACTTGAAGAGTCAGGGAGACAGGACCGGAGCCCAACCAAAAAAAAAATGAAACAGGGAGCATATTAATAAATAAAATGATATCCTTATGGCTGCCTAAAATTTTAAAGAGGGAATGGCATTTAGGACCATTATATTAATTTAATTTTCAATTTGGTAACGACAGAATTTAAAACTTTCGTAAAAGGCTTTTGTTTTTCAATAGTAGTTATAAATAACCACCATTTTTGATGAAACTCTAAGAAGCTAATAAAAAAGGTAAAAAGAAAAAACTACAAGAACTTAATTAAAATCACATGAAACTTAGGTGAAATTATAAGAACCTGATTAAGAAATTATATGAACCTAAAAATAAGGTGAAACTACATAAATTTGCAGATTAATTTTTTAGAAAAAAAGAAAAACAGGGGAGGCTTGGGTTCACTTTTACATTAAACACTAAGCCCAGCCTACAGCATACTTTGATCATTAACAAAAATCACCGTACATGCAGACTCTCAAAAAGACTCATGCTAATTTTAAGTTATGTTTTCTTGTTAATGATCATTGCGAAAAATCTATCAAAAAATAATATTGTTTATGATGTTAGAGAGAAATTAAAATTGAGAAGATGGAGATGGGAGCAGGGGGTGTCACGTTACCATTTCCTGCTGCAGCGACGGCGTCGTTCTGAGAAACATTCCGGATTATAAGGCGAATCTTGGTGGCTGTATAACGCTCTGTATCTTCGACGGCAAGGGCGAGGCTGTTGTTAACCATTTTGCCAAGTTCTGAATTCAGGTCAAGAATGACGCCTACTGGCACTCCATCTGGTTTGGCCGCCATGGAAGGTCTAAGCCATAACAGTACTAAGGCCACACTCACACTTAAGAGAGCTTTCAAGCTTTTCTTCAACAACTCCGCCATTATTGATCTCAGTTCTCTCCCTTCTCTCTCTTCACTTATTCCTCTTTCTATATATGCCCCAGCCTCCAACAGTATTATACCCTTTTCCCTCTTCTTTTGTCTTTATTATATCATTCTCTTTTGGGATTAAATTTTAACTTCCGTTTTCGCATTCCTAATTTCCTACTCTTAACTTGTATAATGCCTAAAGAGGTTATTATGAACGAATATTCTCATTTCTATCATCGTCACGCTTATCCACTTTTTTCTCACTGTTTCCTTCCTCATCATGCCCTTGCACATGGTAAAGTCAAGCATCTTAGACATAATAGGTAGTTTTTTTTTAAAAAAAAAAAAGGCACCTATCTTTATGGAAAAAAAAGATAATAAAATATCATAAAAATTGCTAAAAGACAAATCAACATGGATAATTTTAAAATTCAATTCAGACTCTTTATCATTTTGAAATTTTCAAATCTTGTAAAATTATACAAATATCATTCACTATTTAAAAAAAATTATATCACATCAACACCCTTAACAGGTTTCTGGCCACTAGAGCTCTTGTGCCAAGAGCCCTATTAGGTCAACCACTAAAGCTCCGATGACATGTCACCGAAATGTATTGAATATTTTTTTTTAGTTATTGACTACATTTGTTTTTAGAACTCTAATAACTACTTTTGTTTAGCTATTGACCACTTTATTATTGCGATTGATTACTTTCATTTTTAAAAATTTGTTGATTACTCTTGTTTAGCTATTGACTACTCTAATTTCGCTAGTGATTATTTTTATTTCAAAAATTTAAAAAATACATTAAATGTTTTTGGAGATCTAGTGACTACTTTTTGTTTAGTTATTTACTACTTTTTACAGTCAATAGGTATCTAAAAGTAGTCATCAAAATTTTAAAAACAAAAATACTCAATAGTTAAATTATAGTAGTTAATAGCTCTATGAAACTAATTACCAGGAATAAGAACAGTGTTGTCATTTCACAATATTTTAAAATTTCAAAATAGTATAAGGAGTATGATCTAGAATTTTGAATTCACTCGCTTAATTTGTCCTCTAATATTTTTAAGAGTATTTTAGTATCTTTTTCGCTATCTTTATTCGCTTATTTATATTAGTAATTTATATAATACATATAATAAATTATAATCCATATGCTCCCCATGGTCCATGATACACACAAGTTACTCCTAGGAAAACTGTTTGGTTAATAAGTTGCCTAGAGAGTAATTAATTATTCTTTCTCAATTTTGTCTGTATAATTAATGCTTAAATGTGGCTCCTTATAATTTTTCTCTTCTTTATAACCTCATTTAATATAAGTAAAGTTGAAAAAATTTAATTTAAGACATATTTAGTGTGTTAGCCTTCATTTTTTATTTCTGTGAATTAGTCAAAGACACTCAAGACAGGAGGGAGTATAATTTTTTTTGGTCAAACAGGAGGGAGTATTCAATCCATATATTTACCAATTCATCCATATAACTATTCAAAAGTCATTGATTTCTCGCGCTTTATAGGTATAATCGTGTCTAAACATTTTTAGGCAATTGCGATTCATGTTTGCAAATAAATATCAAAACTGTAAAAAATTTTCAGATAATTAGTTTATATATTTTATCATACAAATTATATATAAAGTAGATCCATTTTTTGGTGTAATGCACAGTATAAATAACAATATGATAAAAACTTTTTCTGACTAAAAGATACATTAATTTCAGTTCAACATGTTAGGCGCATATTAACTTTAATCCAAATTTAAATGTATAGTACAAAAAGTAAAGAGAATAATTAAAATTAAAAATAGTAATGATAAATAACAAAAAGTGGCTTTTGGATTAGTCAGTGTTACGTTTGAAAATAAGTTTATATTACCAAAAAAAAATAAAGGCAAGACCAGGTTCAGGTTTTTTAAAAAAAAAAAAAAAAAGAAAGACAGACCAGGTTTAGTAGTATCACTTTTGAATATATTGAAGAATGAAGTAGTTTATAGCCTATAAATAATAGGACAATACTTACATCAAATTTTACAATCACAAAAATACTTACATCAAGTTTCTTATATTCATTACATTAAGTTCTCTAATCACATATAACCATGTGTTTACTATTTTTAAAATATTAGTATCACTCGTAGAAGATTTTTGCAGGCATATAGATTTTAGATATATGGATTCTTAAAACATAAAATAGTGCATAAGTTTTTTTCATACATAAACTGAGACCAGTAAGAAGCTAGAAAAAATTGACACCGGAAAATTTTATCTATATATAATTGGCCAAAAAGGTGTCCTTTAGAAATAAAAATATATCCGATACTGATATGAGGATTTATTAATACATGATTTGTAGGTATTTCTACAAGTGCTTTTAACCTTAGAGAGCACACCTTATCCGAGTAAATACTCAAGGACTGACCCAAGTTTTTTTATTAAATAAATTAGAAAAAATTAGACTTAGGTCTCAATTAAGAGATTTTATTATTGCAAAGTTCTTTGAAATTTTCAAAGTAATCTCAAGTTCCAAGGGATATGTGGATGGAATATTGCAATTGTGACTGAACCATTTTACCACATTGATATATATATATATATATATATATTGTCACTCTCAATACTCCCTCTTATTAATGTCAACTCCTTTATTTGTCAATTGTGTCTATACAGATTATCACTCCATGTTATAAAATTATCAGGTGAAAAGGCAAGTATTGACAATGTCTTGCGGCTCAATTAACAAGTCAAAGTGCTTCGAGTGACAACCTGTTATGGGGCCAATTGACAAGTCAGAATGCAACAGGAAGTGATAATCTCTAAAATTATTTTGAATTTGAGATTAATTTTTACTAGACTGAAAGTATTAGAGTTAAAGCCAAATATTTTACCTGCTTCAAACTATAATATCCTCCATTGTTGTCGTCTGAGTGATTTTTTTTTTTAATATTTCAAGTGGAAGAAACTTAGTGGAATTTTTGCAGGACTCCATGATTGATTGGGGGAAAAGAAAAGGACATTATATAGAGGGATTTATGTTGGGTGCTCATCAGTTTTGATGAGCACCCAATACTCATCAGATCTGGACCGTTCAGATCTAATCTGGACAGTCCAGATTTATTTTTATTTTTTAAAAATAATTATTTTAATAGGTATAAAATAAAAAATAAAGATAATCTATTAACTACCACTCTTTAAAAATATAATTTTTTCTATTTTAAAATAATTATTTAATAATATTAAACGTGGATGGTTCAAGTTAAATGTGGACAGTCCACTGAAGCCTTATATAGAGTGACGTGTGAGGGTTACGCAACACGGGAATCATGTACTCAAAAAATGATGTATGACACGTGTCTCTAATACATTTTTTTAAAAAAAATAATTTTCCAATCCATGCTTTTATTTTATTTATTTATTTATTTTTGGTGAAATCCAATCCATGATTTTACAGCGCAAAGAAAACTATTTTGTTGGTACCTATATATTTTCTTAATTTTTATTTTAGTATTGAGTTTTTTTTGTCTTAATTAAATATCATTTCTAATCCTATATTACAAGTTATATTTTATATTTAAAATTAGAGGTAGTACTTTAATTTTATTCTGTTAGTATCACTATCTTCTCTACAAAAACTAAATTAAAATTATTAGTAGACCAAAGTTATAAGGGTAACGATGTTAACAGAATAAAATTAAAATATTTTATTAAAAGAGAAAAATACTCATGTGCCGACTTAAAATTTGAAGAAAAGTATAGATATCTACAAAATGATTTCTCTTAAGTATATTAAGCAAACAATCATTTAAATGAAAGCATGTATTGGAGACGCATGGATTGGAGACAAGCATAATATTAAAAAGCGTATATTGACAAGTAGGTCCATTTTTGGCCAAAGAAATAAAGACAACGGTAGGTTGATGACTTAGAAAGAAAGAAGGTACGTAGATTTGTCCTAAACCAGAAAAGAATTAAAAAGGGAGTATTATTTAATATTTTAGATTTTCTTAATAAACATATATTTTATATCTTTATTAATTTTTTTTACTTATTCTAGGTGACAAAATAATAAAGAGTTTCTATGAACTAATATTTATTATGAGTTGGACATGAAAATCATAATTAATTATGTAAAACATCGAAAAGACGCTAATTAATCATTATAAAAATACTTACATACTGCTTCAATCTTTATATATATACAACACTTCTAGCTACTTCATCGAAGATAAGAAAATATAGTTAAATTATTTCTGTCATCTAAAAAAAAAAAGAAATATTAGTAATATTTTGACTTGACCGTTCTTTAAAATTAAAACATAAATCTAAGAAATAAAAATCCTAAAAAATTATAGACAAGAGTGGTTTGAAAAAAGTTAATACTATTTTTTGTCTTTATAATTTGTTTTAAGTTCCTCATGTTTACTCCGTTTAGAAGCGTTGGTCCATAGTTTGAAAAGGACTTAGAGCTAGAATTAACAGTATTAAGTTTACTTATGTGGCATTAACACCGTTAAGTTTGCTTATTTTGAGAGTTGACATGGACGATCGAATGGCAAACTTGATGAGTAGGTAAATGAAAGACGTACTGGCACTTGTAGTTAAAAGAGGATCCACTCACAGGAGAAGTCTGACCTCACTCCTCAACGTCATCACTAATCAACGTTGCCGGCGATTGTCCGTTAACGATTTTTGCGTGCTCTGTTTTTTTATTGGTTTTTGTAACATATAGTAACATCATTTTTCTTAATACTATCTCTAGTCTTTAGTATAAGATCTTATTTAAATTTTATTTTGATCCTAAATATAAGATTTTAATCTACTTTGTCTCTCATATTTATATATTTTTTCCAATATAATCTTTCTAATAATAGTAGTTCTAACTAATATACTTGATTAGCAAGAATATTTTAGAAAAGATAATATTTATCTATTACAACAAACTGACTTAACTTATTTCTCTAATCTCTTCAAATTAGTTAACTAACTCTTATATTTAGAACTGAAAGTGATATTACTTAGATAAATTTCAAGAGATGGCAGTAACGTTCACAAAACTTATCCATAATCTAAATGGATAATCATAATCTGTCCTCTCCATCAATATGACCCTTCTTCGTCAAAAGTTAATTGAAGACTTCCATGTCTTTCTCTTCTTCCGTCTGTATCTTTTTCTTTACTCCTCCGATCTTTAATATAGGATTCAATTTTTGAGTTGATTTTGATCCTAAATATAAGACTTATTCATCATATTTATCAATTTTCTCTAAACTACCCCTATAGATACTACCTCAACTATAATCAAATAGAAGAGGAAGAGGAGGTATTAAGAAAGATGATTATGGTGTTTTAGGAAAAATGTGTCACTTTTCTTATAATTAACTAACTTACCTAACTTCCTTAATCTAATCAAATTAATTAAATGGGTCTTATATTAAGGACCGGAGAATTATTATTTATTTCTTCACCTTGTTTTTTGTCTTTATTTTTCACTTTTATATTTGGGCCCTTTTTCCTTTCAAGAAAATATAACAGCAGTTCGCCACTTCTGCACGCTAAGCATGTCTCTGTTCAACTAAGAAGCCGCAGCAATAGTTTTGAGTCTGTTTGGATTAGCAATTAAAAAAGTAGTTTATTATCAATTTGATTTTTAAAAAAAGTTAGATTGGGTGATTTAAATTGTGTTTGCATTGAATTTTATAAAAGTTAGATTGAGTAAAAAGTTATTTGGATTATAATTGAAAAAAATAAATTTAGGTTGTATAATTACCAAAAAAAGTATGAGTTTTATTAGAGAATGAAAAATAATAAAGAAATGAATTTACATAGTACAATAAATTTAAATTAATAACTTTGGTTTGTGAAATTACCCAAATAAGTATGAATTTTATTAAATAATGATAAATGATTAAGAAAATAAATTTACATAACACAATGAATTTAAATTACTTTAATATGAAGAAGCAAAATTTCGTCACTGAAATGCATTTTAAAACATTATTTTAATGATAATAATGAGCATGAAAGGCTTTCAAATAATGAGAGAATAAGAGAAAATAAAATAAGGAAAAGAGTGAGAGAATCTGACACTGTGTAATAATTGTTTCAATTGTCTACTCCTGCCAACGAACCACACGGTAAAACTCAAAATAAGTTATTTTGAGGAACTTATAAATTCGTGTGATTCATAAAATTTATAAGTGGGATGGTCCAAAAACCCCACCAAACACCCATAAAATTTATAATCGTGTTTATGACACTAAGAAGTTACTTTTGGGTTTTCCTCTTCTCTCATTTCTCTCTCTAGTATTCTCTCATGTGGTGCTTTATTGTGCCACTCAAATTAACTTGGATCTGACACGTTACGCTTTTCTTGTTTGCATTTTAGTATTTCTGACAATTATTATAATAGTTTCACCCACAAAAATGGCAACAACAATTAACCACAGTAACCAGTTGAAAGGTTTTAAGAGGATCCATTTACTTGTGGTGGCCTTCTTCACCCTTACCACCAATGCTGCTCCTGAATCTAAATATGGCAATGTGAAATCAATACATTCTGTTCGGTTTTCCACAATTGTGATGTCTCCATTTTTATTTTTATTTTTGAGACCAGGGTGATGTCTCCATTTATAGCATCAAGATCCTGCAATAAATATTTTCACACACAGACCAGGTGTGAAGGTAAAAAGAAGAACCTGTGTAAGCATTCTTAAGGATACCAGTATCATACCTGACTTTCCATTATAAACTAAAAGAAGAAACAACTTAAAAAGAAAAAGAATGAAAACTTGCCTTCGCTTTTAGCAATTGGTCGCAGAAAAGATCATCAAAGGTCATGTCAGTATTGGGCAAGGGAACAAACTGATAATCATTTAACGGAAATGGCAAAACCAGGACTGTTTTTAAGAACACATTAACAACAAAGCCACCACTATCGATCCGAAGCTTACGTAAATTATATGCATTCATAAATTCAAGAAAAGAATTTGTTTTAGGGACTCCAATTCTCAACTTGGGTGGTTTATCCAATGTGTCCCCCGGCCACAGTGGATCTTTGAGTGGGTATTCACCATAGATGTCTTGCTACCTTTACTACAATTTTGAACAACTCTAGTTTTAGGGCTCCAACATCCGATTATCCTTTCTCTGTCTCCTATCAGTCTATCACATTGTATACTTCAAGCTTCGATTGATGTAATTGTCCATTTCTGAATTGGATTTAAATGAGATTCTTCCTTCAAGTTTTCTCTCTCTATCTATATTTACAAATTATTTTCATATCTTTTTTTCTCTTTTCAATAAAAATTAAATAAAAATAAAACCAAAAAAATAAGTATTAAACATATTATAAGTTACTTACATTTAGTACCGAAATTTATCCCGGTTAAAAGCCATATGAAAAAACACTCACATGAATGACTGGGACTCATTATTACGATGGTTGTTGTGAAAATGAATGGTTTCTTTGAGAGACACGTGTGAAAGAAGGAGAGGAAGAGAGAAGAAAATGGGAGAATAAGTTAAAAGGCAAAAGTAGAACAAGATAAGAAATGGAAAAGGAAGGACAAACACACGGGCCTCGATGCTTTCTCCATTAAAATCATCATTTTGTATTCGAGATTTGTGTCACTTTGTCTCTTAGTTAACCATGTGATGGGATTTATGGCAGCAACAAGTTTGTCATTAAATTATTCTCTAACAAACAATGGATAATGCATTAAGTGGTGTAATATGCCCATGTTGCAATATTATCCTATATACGGAGAAGCTAGCTCTCACCACGCCATATGGGTTATATTCAAGAGAAAATTTCATATAAGTCCCACAATCTAAGCTTAATTAACCATCAGGCCCAAGATATTTTTAAATCTCATTTCAATCTCTTGAGCCCAAAACGAGATTAAGTTTAACAGAACAATAACCATGTTGCCCCTAAATATTTTAACAACCTCATTGGTATTTTGCAAGTCAAAATATGCATTTTAACAACAAAATATAGCTAAATAACAACTATATATATGCGCAAATTTGCAACTTCCAATTTTTATAACAGTAAAAGGTGAATATGAAAAATTCATAAATGCTTATGGGTAGGTTACGCAAGGTGGAATACACATTTTTAACAACAACAAAAAATAAATAATATATATATATAAAGATCTACAATTACAACTCTCAACTTTGATTATCACAGGATGTGAACATGAAAACTTTACGAGTCAAAATAACTATTTTAACAACAACAAAAAAGCTAAATAACAACTATATATATATATATGAAAATTTGTAAGTTTTAATTTTTATAATAACAGGCAATGAGCATGAAAAATTTATAAGCACTCGTGGTTAAAAAGTGTTTAGGTAGAAATGACATTATAATTTTAAGAGTATTTTTATAATATATGAAATAAATATATAGAAAAATTTATCTCAATCTATAAAAAAGTATTTTTTAAAAATATTTTTAGAATTACCCAAATATCTCATAAGTCGCCTTTAATAGCCACGTGATATGCTGTATTTAACTATTTTTAAAAATGGAAAAACACTCGTACGAATGCTTTTTTTTTTTTTGACCAAAGAACTCGTACGAATGCTTGGAACTCATTATTATGATGGTTGTTACGAAAATGAGTGGTTTCTGTGAGGGACACGTGTGGAAGAAGGAGAGGAAGAGAGAAAAACAATGGGAGAATAAGTTAAAAGGCAAAAGCTGAACAAGACAAGAAATGGACAAAAAAAAAAGGACAAACACACGGCCCCCGATTCTTCCCCCATAAAATCATCATTTTGTATTCGAGATTTGTGCCACTTTGTCTCTTAGTTAACCATGTGATGGGATTTATGGCTGCAACCAGTTTGTTATTAAATATAGATATTTAGATAAAATCAAACCATAATTTAAAAAATAATTTTTAAAGAATAGATTTTAAAAAATAGATTTTAAAAATAGCTTTTATAAGAATGAGTTTTGAGAATAGATTTTTAAGAAAATAATTTTAATAAAATGAGAATGTTTGTATTGTTGTTATTAGAATCTTTTTTTATGTGTAAATTACTAAAAATGATATACGTTATTATGATAATTAAATAAAAATATATTTCAATTTATATTTTTGTTTGAAATAATAAATGATATTTGAAAAAAAATTATTTAATATTAGCTTTTGTCTTTAGTGTGAGAGCTAATTAGATATTGAATTTGATTTTCAGTATAAGACATTAATTTACCTTATCTCACATATTTATCTATTTTTTTAAAGTAGTCTTCATGTTAGTTTGCACATGTTAAATATTCTATCAAATAGTAGTTCCAATGCACATCATTAACAAGTATTTAAGAGAATGCAACAACTATTTATTATAAATAAATAATTTAACTAATTTTCTCAATATTGACAAATTAGTTGTCTAACTTTTATATTAAGGATCAAAGGTAGTAATTGATACATGTATATATTTTTATATCCCAAACCATGATATTATACTTTGAAAAGCAAAAAAAAAAAAAATTTACTTCATGAAAAACCATGGTTTTATATCCAAAACTAGGGTTTTCAAATCAAAAGTGGTTTTGCAAAAAATTAAAGTATTTGGTTACTCTTATTCAAACCATGGTTTTAAACTTAAAATTGATTTTAAGAAAAAATGTAGTGTTTGGATAATTTTCTCTCAAAACCATGGTTTTTTCTTGAAAACTATAATATGAAGAAATATCCAAACGTCCCCTTAAATCATCATTTTGTATTCAATATTTATGTCACTTTATCTCTTATTTTTATTTTTTAAATTATAATTAAAAAATTGTTTATAAACTATTTTAAATGAATCTTTTATTTTTCAGAGAGCACTACACATTATAAATTATTAAACAATGTAATATTGTTTACTAATCCTTTAAAATGCTTCAATATTGTCCCTACCACCTATAAAGTGAAGCAAATATTTTTCTGCGAAGTTCAATGATCAAACAATTATTGATCAAAATATATATCGTACATATAAAATAAAAATAAAAAAAGAAGAGGGGATGGTAGAATAACTGAAGTTAAAAGGTTTGAAATTTTTGTTGCATGATGGTGACAAGAGACAAAAATGTACGGCTACAAAAGTTATTTATAAGGAGATATTTAGAAATTTGCAGGTTGGAAGCTGAAGAATGAGGTGAAAAAGCAATTGTATTGGCATCAAAGTGAGTGTTGCAATAGGCATGGCGTTATTGCTTGACGGCAAAATTGTCAAGTTTTAAACTTTTTATTCCAATTCTACGGGTATGTTTGGATATTATCAAAAAGTATTTTTTAAAAGTATTTTTTTTATAAATTGAAATAAATTTTTCATAAATTTACTTCATACATTATAAAATTATTTTTAAAATTACAATTTCGTTTATATCCAAACAGTCTTGATTCTTATGTCCAGTTAGTGTTGAATAGTCAAAGCATGTGCTGTGGAAGTTGGTGCATATGCTAATAATGCTAAGTTGAGTATGTTCTTTCCATTATTGCCCGTGGAGTCTTCATGGCTTGCTTACTGAAATCACTGACTTGGTGCCAAATCGAAGCTTGATCTCCTCTTCTCTCATTTCTTGTGAGGGAAATTCTGCAGCTGATTGTTTGGCTGCTCTGGCTTCAAGGGAGGTGGAACCTAACGGTTTGATCACTGAATCTCTACCTCCTCTAACTACTATCATCCTTCGTGAAGCACAGGTTGATGATGACGCGAGTCCCAACCGGTATCCTTTAGAGGCTGAAAGGGAGGGAATAGGCTAATTTCCTTTGGCTTGTTTTAGTCCCTTTGTTTTTGTTGGTTATGTCTTTACCCTTAGACTTTGTTTGAAAACCTCTATTTGCTTTAATTAAAGCTTCTTTGCTGGTAAAAAAAAAAATGCCAAGTTGAGTGGAGATGATTTGAGTAACGATGATGTGTTGATTGTGCATTGCCATAAAGTATTGAGTAATGACGTGGAGTGATTTTAGAATAAGGGGATCACACGTCATATGTTTATGGTGAATTAATATGGGAAAGAAATGGGATACTTGATGTGGAGGAATTGAAAGCATCCTGTGTGGGGCTACCTTGCTATTTATCGAACGAGTTAATATAATTTTTTTATTTCTGAAATTTGAGGCCATTTGAGTTTTGATTCTTTAAATTTCAAACCCATGATTTTACTTCTTGAAATTTAGTATGTCTTAAAACGTTAGTTCTTGAAAATGCAACAATATAAAAATCTGCTGAAATATCATCAATGATATTAAAAGTTGAAACACCTATCTTGAAAACACTAAACTTAGCCCCACATATATATAGTCATAGCATCCAATGTGGCGATAATAAGAGAAAAAAACTAGAAATTTTCTTTCTAAAACAATAACCATGATAGAAAAAGAATTACTTACACACCAATCTATCATGGTTATTAAAAGGGTACCTATAATTGATTACCAATAAAAAAAATAAATTAGATAAGCTCTGAGGAAGGAGATACTACTCTTTGACAATATTTTAGCACTGCCTTAACCATGTTAGGAAGGGATGCTACCTAACTAACATGATTGTGGAAAGAACCATAAGCACCTTTGATAAACATAGTTATGCCGTCTTCACTAATCATAAATGGGCCTCAAGCCACTACTTGAAAGGAAAAATTTCACTTATTTAAATACAATTGTTCACATTCTTATGGATTCACAAATAAATAAAATAAAATAGAAAGAAGCAAATCAAATGGTTCTGAGCCTACTAATCAAGTACAGTTTAGTTTAATAGCAATAGGATCATAATAAATGCACTTCGTCAAATTAACTAGATGAATGGAAACTAGTTTAACTGTCCTAGGTGGCAATTAACAGTAAATCAAGCATAATAATTATGGAAGGCTAACTACTGAAGAGAGTAGCCTCACACCTCCGTAACTTTCCCTATTGCATCTCCTCTGCTGCTCTCAACTGAAAAGTGATAAAAGAAATGGGGTGAGACAAAATGTTTCAGTAACCCAGTTCCTATCCACTTTACCTAATGACACCACTTTTGAGATGCTAGGTAGAACTTGTTATTCAAGCGAATAACCAGGTAACTATATTAACAGTTCAAGTATATCATAATGAGTTTATTACAGCAGTAGAGCTATAATTATAACAATTCAATATATAGCAAGACAACAACTAATACAAATTATGAAATTTCACATTCTAGTTTATTACTAGTTTCAACCTTATCTCCTCTTTATTCCAACTAATGTGCACCCATGGGCGGATTGCTACCCATTAGTGTAATGCAGACTAGCCAAAATCGGTAGAGAACACAAGAACCATGAGTTTCTCTAATAGGAGATGCTTCCAGGGTATGAACCATTAGAGTGTCGCAAGCTTGGGAGATGCTATCCCAACAAAAGAAAGTGGCCAACCACAGAGCGCCACATGGCGGCCGTGCCACGTGGTCACAAATGTCATTTCTCCATTGCTAACCTCCTCTCATAATAACAATTAATCATTTAGTTGATCTTAATTACCATTTAAGTAGTCTAAACAACTACTTCTCAATACAACAATTATCACACAATTCATAGACCAAACTGTTAGCATAATAAAGGCTAAACAACTTAGTTTACATCATACGGCATCTTGAAGAAATAATTATTCTACTAGGCAATTTTCATAAAGGCCATATAGTCCAATATATCAATCATTGGCTAAATTTTCATTTTGGGATTTTCACAAAGGTCATTGATAGTCCCGATAAGCAAGGCAAATAAGAAGAGAGTTACTTGGTACTCCTATAAGTACTCTTGCAAAAGTAGAATTAGGCTTCACAACTGGATAAGTCCCACCGGTAAGTGAATCTGGAAGCTATAGAGAGACAAAAATACTGGATGAGCTACTGACTTGAGTACTAGGTTTGGGTGCTTATATACACATTTCAAGACTAATAAAAATTAAACTAAATTATATTATTTCACCTTATTAGGCTTACATAAAAAAATCCTCTTTAATATAAAATAACATCCCAAATCTAAGAAAAATAGAGAATATCTCAAAATTAATAAGATTTTCTTAAATATTTTATGTAAAAAGAGGAGATATCTTAAAATTAATCAAATTGTCTTAAATATTATATGTAAAAATAGGGAATATCTTAAAATTAATAAGATTTTCTTACATATTACATGTACTCATATATATATATGTATATTATCTTTCCTTATTTATTATTGAATTTTTTTATACCTATATAATTTGTTCTATCTTATTTCGTGAGTATACACATACCCCCACCTTTTCTAGGTTTAAAGCTTGGTCCTATATTCATCCTGAGGGTAAAACTACCACTCAAAGTCTCAGAAAAAAATCAGGATGTTACAAAATGATGATGTGGACTCATTAGATGACATCTAATTGGATCTTATGTGGATAATATAATGCAGTGAAGTGAATAGTTCCTAAAAATGAATAGTGAGGAAGAGAAAAAGAAGAAGCTAAAGAGCTACGTTTTGAGGATTTGTTCTTTTTTTCCCCCTTCTATTATCTACACAAAATTTAGTCAGGTGCCATTTGGTGAGTCTATATCATCATTTTGATATTATTTATGGTACTTTATTAGACTTTAATATTGTTATACTTTTGAGGACTAACATTTTAAGATGGACTAAATTTTCTAGACTAAAACCATATGTTAAAAATTTGAGAGGCTAAAACCAAAATAGACCCAAATTTAAGAAATAAGAAATTATGTTAATGCTTATTAAATAATGTGACATTGATTTCTAATTTTTTAGAATGCTGCAATATTATCCCTACCACTTAAAAAGGTAATACTTGTCACCTGTGTGCAACTCATCAAGTATTGATTGTGCTCCATTTTGACACGCACACATCAATAGGCACAAGTTTTGGTGAAAAGGGTTTTGACTACTTAAATATGAGGTCACAAGTTCATGTAAATGTAGAAAATGCCTTTAGAAGAACTATTTTTAATTGGGCTCGGCAATACTGAAATATGACTCAATCAAAAAGTCATATCAAACATATATATAACCTAGGAGATAACATGATAGCATATTGTTATTTATAAGAGGCATTTATTTTTAATTTTTTTTTAAAAAAAGGCATTAACTGCTTGAAATTACAAGCTACACTGAATATGTCATATCCATTGACATGTTTTTTTATTGATAGTTAATACATGTTTCTAGTTGGCGATAAAATTAAAAAAGACAAGTTATTACGCAGAACACTAGATAAGATGGCAGGAGCTTTATATACACTTGTATCACACTTTTAATAAGCAGCTACTGATTAACTAGCAAGCAACTCCTACTATGATCAAGCCTTAGCTAACTTGAAATGCTGCTTCTTATTATGCAACCAATCAATCACCAGTTGTTTCGGAGTGGAAAGCTTCCCAATCAACCATCTAATCACTGGCAATGGATTTAGAAACTGTTTAATCACTGATGGATTTATAATGGAAAGGCCTCAAGAGAGGGCCACACAAGATGATAGGATAGGGTAAAGACCTCCAAAGTTAGCTATGCTCAAACTTGATGTCTCTATATCACTGTGGTCTTCAAATTCCAAATCTTCAATGGAGGTGGGTAAGGAGCTCTTGGCCATCAGCACCCGATATGACTCCACATCTTGAATCACTTTTAAGATTGCATCCGAGAAATGCAAGACCAGGCTAGATTTCTTTGGGAATGCCTAAAAAAACGATAAATATATAGCATCAATCTCATTAAAGTTTTATTCTTTTGGTTTTTTTTTAAGACTTGACAATGACGAGATTCGAATTCAATTCACATGTGGATTCTAAATAGATGCAATAAAAATCTTAATCATACAATTTGGGGGTACTCTCTCCCATCCTAATTATATGTCAAAGTTTTCAATTAAAGTCCTACTTAGTCTTGATTTAATGTAGGGCTAGCTAAAATGCGATAATTAAATTTTTTTAATCTCATATCCTTCCTTAGTGGTAATAAGTTGGTCACATGCTTCAGTTCTTAAACAACATTTTAGTGTGGGGTCATTAATTTTAATAACATTCATATTTTTATGTAAATTACCTTGAAAACGTGACATTAATTAGTTAACTTTTACCTTATGGTAATTAAGAAGAGTGAAGCAAGTAGACTCACAAAGGCAAATCCATCGGTTTTGTAGATTGGTCCTGTCATCATGAACTGAGACTTGTATTTGGAGAGGAAGAGCGTGAGATAAGGAGTTTCATCAAAGAAGGCATATATTGTTCCATTTGACAATGCTTTATTGTACTCTTCACGACGTCGTAAAGGCTTTAGCTGCTCAGGCTTGAATCCTATTTGTTCAATCAAAAGCCCTCTCACCCACGACCAATCTCGATATCCCATATACAGATTGCTATTCTTAATTCCTTGTGTTAACATTGAGGTTAAACTCACTATGTAGACTTGCACTACCAAGATGAATAGGAATGACGCCAGTATCACCATCCATCCTGCACTTATAAAAATTAATCTAAAATCTACATTTATAACCCATGTGCATTACAAATGAAGCAAAAATATAACATTTGATGAGGCTTGCTGATAGTATTATGGCTTAATGACATTATTATTATATTAAGCTTAATCTAGGACACATTCGAGCATTATCTTGTCTAATTAAAAGTATGTCTCCCAAAGAAGTCTTTTGCATTCATACAGACTAAAGCAAGCTAAGCTTCCGGTGTGTGTTGTGGGTGGTTTTTTGTTTTGTCAAAAATGACAGGCTCGGGTTGGCAAAATGCCAACCCATCGAGTAGCCCACACCACTTTGAGTCTGTTTTGTCGCAGGCTAGCCTGCTTTTCTTTCTTTGTGTTTTTTTTATTTTTTATTTTTATACAATTCCTAATATATTATATAACATAGTTGGAGGATTTTGATCATCAAATTCCACATTAATATTGCTTCATTCATGTAATTGCATATATAACACACACATAAAAGATCTATTTAATTAATTTGGATAAGAAAAATAGTCAAATTAATTATTTTAAAGAAATCTATGTTAGTTTTTCTAAAATATCTTCCCAAATTATAAATTAGTCCTCACATTATTTTATTATAACACCCTACTCAAGTTCAAAACTCCAAGTTCAATTTCAACATTTCAAACTAAGTTCAACTTATATAAATAATAATAATTTTTTTAAGAAAATATTTAGGCAGGCTCACATTACCAGCTCTACTAGTTTTGAGCATCAATTTAGAACTCTTCGAGAATGTGTCTTGGAGACATGTGAAGGCTGTAGGCAGATTTTTTTTCGCTGTTTATATCTTGAGTTTTATAAATTTTTAAGATTTATTTACAATTATTTAATTTAATTCATTTTTATTTTTATCTGAAATAATTAATATAAAATTGAACATCTGTGTTTTTACTATATTACTACCCATGATTTGTTATGCGATACATTATTATCATATGAGTTGGTTAATTTATTATGAAATGGACTATTTACTTTGATTTTTAAATTATTTGATAACTTAATATTTTTTTTCATACATAAATTATTATACAAACATATAATATTAGTTTTTATTTAATTATTATATTATTAGTTTGATTGCCGATCTAACCGATTCAATTGGATGAATCGTGACTTGTTATTTTTTTTTCAGTTTGACATTCAATCTAACTTTTAAAATATTGCCATGTATAGTTTGTTCAATACATATTCTTATCAATTGATCTATACAACTATTCAGAAGTCACACACACAGATGATCATATCTGCATTTTTAGATAATTGTGATTCATGTTTGCGAATAAATACCAAAATTATATAATTCTTCATGACTTGTCTATAAGCATCAAATCTTTTGAAGGTGTGTGTGTGTGTGTGTTTTTTTTTGGTGAACAGGGGTGTGGGTTTTCATAAGTATTAACGTGGACTTATTTAATTATTCAATTCAATTCATTTAATTTTTATTTATTTTTACACATAATTAATTATATATCTCTCTCTATTTTTTCTTATTATTTCTACTTATCCTCTCTATCAATAATGGTATTTTTTTAAAAATGAGTTGTACTCCTTTTGATCCTTATATAGGGCATCTTCTAGAAGTAATTTTTGATCCTGAATATATGTTATCAACTAACTTATTAATTATTACTTTCTAATTTTACCCTTATTATGAATTAAATTTTAGTGCTTATGAGCTTATCAAACTCTGCGTTTCTCTACTTTCATCATTTAAGTTTGGAGTAAACTTGAAAAAAAAATATATCAATTTATAAAAAATTTAATCTTCAACTTTCATTTTTTGGCATGTAAGAATTAGAGTCTGATTGAAATAGCTTATAATTAATTTTTTAATTGTAATTTATAAAATACGAAATAAATATATGAGATGAGTTTTATTTTAAATTACGTGAAACATGTTTATTTGAGTTGCATGATTTAATTATTGAGTAAAATACATCAACTATCCTCTATTTAACCTAAATTATAGAGATCTCTCTTTTATTTTGAAAAGCTACATGGGCCTATCTTAAAATCAAAATATATGTTATACAAAGCTCTTTTTAAGTTTTGATATTCAACTTTCATCCAACCGACCATTAGTTGACCATTAAATCATAGTGTTGACCCATTATTTTAACCAAAATACTCCTCCTTAATACAAATATTACTTAATAATTATCATTTAATCATATATGATATATCTTTATTTGAAATTAAAAAAATAATTTCAATACATATTTTAATATTTTTTTATCATACCAATTACCGTAGTATCAACTTAATTAATTTTATAAACAGAAATTTTCATTTTGCAATAAATTTAAATGTTTAATCTCGTTGTGATATAATTTCTTAAATACATATGTTAGCTAAAAACATTTTGCATTCTAAATACTATCTCCGGTCTTAATTATAAAATCTTGTTTGTAGTTTACAAACAAAGTCTTATAATTAAGACCGGAGATAGTATGTATCTTTAATTAAATTATGAAGTGATAACTTAATTTAGTAAAAATATTAAATAGATGATTAATAAATATTATTAATATATAAACTAAATATTTAATATAATGAGAAGTAAAGTAGTAAACAAGATTTATTTTAATATAATTTTAAATTAAAAATATATTTAAAAAATATTTTCAGAATATTCTTGAAACCGTTAATGGTTTGGATTTCCAAAATAGAGAACATGTGTGTATAATTAAGAGAAAACAAAAAAAAATCAGAACATTTCATTTTTAGTTATTTTTTGAAAAAAAGTGATTTTTAATTAAAGAAAAAGTTAGGCGGAATTTTGGAGGTGCTCCATGATTATTTGATTGGGAAAAAAAAAAAAGGAGCAGAATGACGTTGGCTGGAGTGACGTGGGAGAGCGAACGCAACACATGAATCATGTGGTCATAAAGATAAAGTGGTGTCATGTCGGGCTGAATCATGCATGAGAGGAGACCCAATAGATGAGCATGAATATGATGGATCTTGGTTCAATGGATGCGTGACACGTGTCTTCAATTATTTCCCATTTTTTAGGACAGCGTCTGGGGCAAAGGAATGGAAGATAAAAGTGCTTCCGGTCGGAAAAAAGAGAGATAAAACTGCCCCTTACAATTTTTTCCCCATTTAGAATGTTTCCTGAGCACTCCAACCTGGAGGCTAGGTGGGCCGTACAGAAGAGGTCTCTCTGCTCTTTTTTCCTCCACTTTCCATCTTCCCGTTCCTTCCTTCAGATCTGAAGTAGATGTGGGGATGGAGGGAAAATAAAGTGGAGACCCTTTCTCGCGAAGCCCAACGTCAATGTTCAACGTAATGGTATTGGGACCTGGATGTGTCACTCTCTGATGCCATTGTCCACGCTCGGGTGTGATGCGACCATTGGCTTCGGAACTTTACAATTATTCTGTTTGGCCATTCTCAATTATATCAGATTTGGCTTGAAGAATCATTTCACCAACTCGCAGCTTTGCCTCATCCCCGAGCCATTAATTGGCGACGCTTGTTCCTGTCTCACTAACACACGGGTGGCTATCACCGACTGTATTCAATGCCATCGTCGGAGTGAAGGCTGACTAGCTGTCCATGTTTGAATGAACGCAGAAATTCAGTTGTCATTGCGTTTTACGGTACGATGGGAAACAATACGTTACTTCTGATTCTAAATATAAAACTCAGTATAATTTACAATATAAAATAGGTTTTATATTTAAGACCGGAGGCATATTATATAATTCAACGCGCATGAGATGACATGAGGGAGGTAATTGGAGGACAACTGAGGGTACCCATTAAAGGAGTGTCCATGGTGGTTTTTTCTTATTTAGTTATTGATTATTTTTATTAAGTTATTGACTATTTTAGTTTTATTATTGGTTACTTTTATTTTAAAAATTCAGAAAAATGTATTAGGAGTTATCAAAGATTCAATGACTATTCTTGTTTAACTATTTACTACAATATTTTTGTTATTTTTTTACTTTTATTTTAAGAATTTAAAAAAAGTATTATGAGTTATTGATAGCATTAAGGCTTAATGACATTATTATTAGATTAAGCTTAATCTAGATCAGATTCGAGCATTATCTTATCCAGTTAAATGCATGCCTCCCAAATAACTCTTTTGCATTCATACAGACTTAAGACTTTTTGGTTAAACAACCAAAAACCCTTTTTATGAGGATGAAACACTTGTTGGTGATCTCACTTATAATTTCATTCAGCTTATATTCAAAAAACAATGAAGCTTGAGCACGTTTTTGCCATCAAACTCTAAGTCCAACAGCCTAAAGCAAGCTAAGCTTTTGGTGTGTGCTGTGGGTGGTTTTTTGTTTTGTTAAGAAAAAAAAAGGTTCTAATTTGAATTAAAATCTGTAAGTTTCCTTTTGACCTTAGGGCTTTGATTTATTAACCCTATGGCAGTAACAGCAGTAACAGTAAGAGCATCAATACGCGAATATCAGTATTTTCCATTTTTCTTGCTAATGATCATCCTGAAAAATCTATTATAAAAGTAACATTACTAAGACCACACTCATACTTGACACAACAAGCTTTCAAGCTTTTCTGCAACTCTGCCGCCATTATTGATCTCAACTATCTTTCTTCTTTCTCTTCACTCTTCCCTTTTCTTCGCGACGAACTTTGTGCGTTTCTTGAGACGGTGGTGAGCAGCAGAACAAGTTAGAACCTTTCTTCGAAATAATGCTCCTTGATCCTTGATTCTCCTATTAAAAGAAATGGGCTTGTCTTATTGGGCTTCTTGAGACATTACTGATGGACCTTGACCAGTGTGCTCTGATGCTATAATAGCATTACCAGGTTTACTAACAGGATTGGGTCTAGGGAAAGGGGTTAGTTCCTCACAACATGAAAAATCAAGATTTGAATCAGTGTGGAGAGAGGCCCTCACATTTAGTACTTGATAGTGTCTTAAATAGAATTGCTTCTAATAAGAAGATACCTATACTTTAGCCACACAAAAAAATCATGAGATTTGCGCGGCTGAATAATACTTTCATCATGATCTAAAAAAAGAAAGTCCATACTAGAGCACAACAGACCCAACCCTTAAATAGGGCTTCTAGTCTAATGGGCCTTAACAATACAACCAAGAAAGGAGGGCCCAAGACCCAATACAATAGAATAATCCTATACAAATGTTTGATAATTGGAAGCTTTTTGAAGGCTCTGTAGATCAAGTAAGGAATTCTGCATTTGTCGCCCCATTTTATGGAACCCCAAAGGCTAGTTCTTTCTGGTTGAGGGTATGTATTGCCTTGTAATGTTTATTTGAGGATGCTGTTCCAGAGCAAACTTATGAAGTGCCAAGACGTGATCTCACGTTTCTCTGTCCCAAAAGAGAAGTTCATCTTTCTAATATACTAAAGACTAAATCACATTCCATCCAATAAAACAAATTATAGTCCTGCTTTTTTGCGATGTGAAATCTGAAATTATTGTTGAGCCAGAAATTCTAAATTCCAATGTCCAAAGGTCCCTAAAATTGTGTTATTTACCTTCCACTGTGTGATAATTTAATGCGACAATGTTATTACAGAAAATTTCAAAAGATATATGTACAGCTATATATGATGTGTATTGAGCTGAACAAATAATAAACTAACTGAAGAGAAGAGATAAATGAGAGAACTTGAAGAATTATTCATTACAAAATAACACTAAGGCACAGACAATCAAAAGCTTTTAATTAAATACTATTTAAGATAATGAGTTTATCATATTTCGACTCTTTTTTATTCCTTCACTTAAGATTGGTGCAGCTAAAACCTTGAGCTCTGGGGTTCATGTGTGTTGGCCCAAGCCAAAGAGGGAACCCAGAGTGAAGCCTAATGATGAATGGAATGGGCCCAGGCTCCTACAAAATTTAGGGGGTGTTTGGTTTCTCTAAAAATACTTTTTAAAAGTATATTCATGCAAGTCGAGATAAAACTCTTTTTACATACTTACGTATACTGTAAAATTATTTTTGAAGCCATGTTTTGGTTTCCACTCATACAATCCCTTGATCAAATTGGGGTCAGGCCAGTCTCTCATAATTTAGTAAACTAAAGTTTGAATTCTTGTTAGGAGAGATGCTCATATTTAGTACCTGACGATGCTTCAAATAAGATTGCTTCTAATAGAAAGATATTTATGCGTAACAACAAAAAATTGAGATCAGTCTCTAAATATCAAAAACCATTCTCTCTATTTCATACTGTATTCAAATGTATCAAGAAAATTTTAACTGATTTGGTGATGGTCTCAGTCTCATCTCTACTGCATCCACCATTCTTTCCTTATGCCTTCACAGCTCATCACTATTTAGTATTTATACAATATATCTCCTAAATGGTCCCAATTTTTGGCATTTATTATTGAACTTTTAACTCTTTTTTGTTGCAACATCTGCACATTCTCATGCCAAGACGAAGTTGATCCCTATATCGGCCGAAATCACAAGTTTGTAGCCATTATCTCCAAGGAAGTTTTTGAAGAGGTGAATTTGTTCCTTTTAATGACGATTGCATAAGAACTTTGGGAACATTTTGTCTTAACGCAAAACTAAACTTAATTGGCGACAGTGAGGCCCGTTGGACACCCTATGTCTTGGAGCTAATGTCTGATGCTAATGACTTATTAGTGTCCTTAGGTTGTGTAAAGTTGACATATGCCGCAGCATTCCCACATCAAAGAGGTTGACTGCAATATTTTCACACGCAGAATTTCTCCTTAAAGAAACCTCTGTCGTGCCGTCCACCTTCATAGTTGAACTCAGGAAATTGTTATCTGAAGGTGGCACCTTCATAAATGGAGCTTCCCAGAGTCCACTGGAGTGTTTCTAAGTTGGAAACTTTTTTGAAGGCTCTGGAGATCATGTGATAATTTAATGCAACAATATTATTGCAGACAATTTCAAAAGATACAGGTACTAATCATGTACATGATGGACACTGAGCTGAACAAATAATGAGCTAACTGAAGAGAAGAGAGAAATGGGAGAACCTGAAGAATTATTCATTACAAAATATCACTAAGGCACACACAATCAAAAGGTTTTAAACTTCGAGTTATAGTTTTTCACAATCTTATTCTTATCACTTGGACTATTCGCATTAAGTTACACATACAAAAGATCCTGATTTTCCAGATGTTCAGCTAGCTGCTAACTGCACCTCCTGCTGCTGGGTCCGGAGACGCTCCAAAATGGCTCTGGAATGAAACCCACTTGGCATGCAACTAACCAGCCCTGTGTAGAGCAATTGATGGAGCGTAGCAAGAGAGAAATTCATAAAAATGGAACTCAACCGCGACCAGCCGGTAATGAGTGCAGCTTTAAGAAGTGGAAGGAAAGGGAAGAGAATTAAAACAGAGCATACTATCGGGAAAAGGCCTCCAAAATCGTCTATCGTCAAACTTCGCGTCTCAACATGACTTTTGTATTCGGATTTGTCAATGGTGATGGGTGAGGATATGCTCCTCTTCATGTCGCGAAGCAACTTCACATTTTGAGTCACATTTAATATAGCAGCTGAAAAATTCGAGATCAAGGTAGAATTTTTTGCAAATGCCTGACAATGTAACATCGTACATCGTCAAGGTTTTATAGGCCATATGGAATATACATACATACATACATACATACATAGGGGAGACAAGAACAGTACTCACAAAGGCAAATCCACCAGTTTTGTAGATTGGTCCTGTCATCTTGCAAGAAGAGCATACGGAAAGCAAGAGCATGAGATAGGGAGTTTCATCAAAAATGACATCAACACCTCCTTTTTTGGCTCCTTTCGATAATGCTTTATTGTACTCTTCACGACTTGCTAAAGCTTTTAATTGCCCATCCTTCAATCCTAGTTGGCGAATCAGAAGCCCTTTAATCCAGGAATTATTTTGGTATCCCACTGCCCCATTGTTCCTTTTAATCTCTTGCACGTCCTTCCATGGAGAAGGCTTTGCCGTCGTGATCTCTGTTAAATTTGTGGTTAAATATGCTGTGTAAACTTGCACTACTATGCCCAACAGAAACATGATCACCATCGCCATCGATTTAGACGCATCACTTTCCAAAGACCCAATATCTGGAATCACCACGCATTAAGATATTGAGCTGTGTCAAAAGGAAGCATGAGGAACAAGTGGATACAAATACTACCCTACTTATTTATCAGTCAATTTTAACTCATTCACATAAACTAAGATGATTTCTTAGTCCTCTTTCAATCCCTCTCGCCACCATAATTCCATATCGAGAGCACTATTGGGGAAAAAGATATTATTTGCTCCATAGATTTTACAAAATCATATATAAATAGAAATATAAGTTTCTGCAAAATGGCTTCTATACATGAACGAAGGGAGTGACATAAATATATACATACATATATTTATGTTGCGCAGGATAAAAGAGAACTCACCACTCTTGTAAATAAGGAAGGGATTGAGGACATAGTTTTTGAAATTGCTTCTACGGCGATCCCTCTTTTGGCATTCCAATATAATTATAATAACAGTTGCAGCCACAAAAATCCCACCAAGAATTAACCAAAGTGACAAATCAAAAGGTTCGAAGAGGATGTGTCCACTTTTGGAGTCGGACCTCACCTTTACTACCATTGACACCCTTGAATCTAAATACGGCATTGTGAAATCAACAAAATTTGTGCGATTCACTACAATTGTTATGTCTCCAATTATAACATCAACATCCTGCAATATTTTCATGCACGGATTAATTGATGGAAATGAATTCCTACGTATATATAAATGCGCGTGTGTGCGTGAGTGGCGAGCATGCTCACTACTGATATCAGTTGTCAAGTGTAAAGATCAAGACATTTAATATCTCACAATCATAAGCATATCCAGGATCAGTCCTACTTTATAAACAGCTGCCCCACCTAAAATTTTTGCTTCATTTGTAATAGACATGGATTATAAATGTAGATCAGATTAATTTCCTTTGGCATAGATCATGTCTGGCTTTCCTTTAGAAACTGAGAAACAGAATAGCTGATAAAAGTAAAACAATTGAACGCAACAGAAATGAATGAAAACTTGCCTTGTCTGTGATATGGCAGAGAAGATCATCATAGCTGGAGGGAGTCAGCTCTCCATTGTTCAGAGGCACAAACTGATAAGGTAAAGGAAATGGCAAAACATCAACCACCCTTTTAAACACTTCAACAGCAAAGCCACTAGCTGATACATTCTGCCCTTCTACACTCCCATTAACATTAACAAACTCAGTAAAAAGCGTCTTTGGGACCCCAATTTTCAACTTTGGTGGTCTCTCTGTTGTGTTACCCGGCCATGTCGGGTCCCTTAATTTGAATTTACCAGCTGGTTCATCAAGTCCCCTGTGATTATGAAATCCTCTTTCGGGGCTCCAATATCCAAGGGTAATTTCTCTTTGGTTTTGCACATTGTATACTACGACTTCCGATGGTTCTAGTTATCCTTGCCTCAAACTGAAATTCCCTGACAGGCCTCGCAAATCAATATCCTGAATTGCTCTGAGAAGTTCTGGGCCTGTTTCACTGCGCATTCCTATATTTGGAACATAGACTCTGCTTCCATCCCCCTATGTGGCGTTCTCTACTGCATAGGCCAATGTTATGACAGTGTCGTAAGTCCACAAGCCATATAGAGAGATATTTTTATCGTACTTGGACAATTTTATCGCTAAGGAATCGAAATATTTTCCCATCCCGGTGTCAACAAACACAGCTGGCCTCACACCCAAATTACCATTTGGAGAGCCTCTCCCTTTAATTATATCTTTAGCTTTGGGATCCACCAAAGAAGATAGCCCTTGAGTAAGTACACAAGCGTATCCTTGACTCATCATGCCCGCATTTTGTGCATGTTCCACAAGTCTTGACCAAAGGTTCACGGTCATATGGGCAAGAAACACGTATGTTCGCTTGCCTTTGATCTTGTTAAGCTCAGCTTTGATTTGAGCATCTGTGAAATTTTGACGAATGGCGCTTATGAAAGGCACTCGAGTGTCCATGTCTTGCAAGGCATAAGAGACACATGGAATGAGGTCATTGCCGAATTCTGGCTCTTCATAAATGGGGATCACAGACTGCCAATTATAAGCTTCGATGATGGCTGCTATAGCTTTGAACTGAAAGCAATGGCCTCTAGCAGAGTTGGAGTTAATGAAGAATCGGGTACGAGGTCGCCAAAGAGATGGACCAGATGGAGAAAACCAAATCACTGGTACCTTATACTTCTTACCAAGTTCTACAACATACCTTGCTTGCTGTGAGTTTTCAGGTCCCAGGATTGCGTGCACCTTTTCAACATATATTAGATTCGAAGCTGCTTAACGCCAACATTACGAAATTAGTTTTCCCTTTCCCTCCAGAAAAAACTCAATCCTATTTATTGGCACCTTCTAGGTTTTAATACAACTGCCATTCCAAAAATCAACTTTTATGAATTATTTAAAGTTTCAACTTATCTTATGAAATATATATTCAGTATTTTACTTTTTCCATGTATATTGAAATTGTTTGATAATTTTTTTAGGACAAAATCCATTTGCTTACATATCTATTAGGTCCATTTCTGCAATCAAATTTTGTCACGTGTGATCTTATTATTTATCATATAAGTAAATGAACCAAAGTTTGTTTGTTTGTTTGTTTTTTTAATTCATGCACTCTTTAACATATACAGACACACACACACACAACGCATAGGGAGGAAGGGAGGGTACTGAGTAAGCTAAAATTTGGGCGAGGGTTGGGTCCATTCTAAGTTTCTAACCCTATGTTTGGTATGTTTGGTATGAGGGAAGTGAAAGAGACTAAAAATTGAATGAGTTTGATTTAAAAAATTAGACAAGTGGGATTATAAAATTTTGATAAAAAAATATATGTAAGATAAAAGCTTAATAATAAAAATTATGTAAAATTTTCTAACCCAGCTTCTTTAATCTTTTAAATCAAGCTTATTAAAAAAAATTTCCTCCTCCTCCCCCTTTTCTTTTTCCTCGTACCAAATGGACCCTATAAGAGAATATAATTTAAGTTCTTTGCAAAATAGTTCTTCTACGTGATCTGTATTTCTGTTTCTTTTTCCTTATATAATCAAGAGAGGGTGATACTTTAATTTTAAATTTTAAATTACAAAGAAAAAATTGCAATAAGGTCCCACCCAAAAGAATTAAATACAAAAAAGTTTCTTCAAATCATCAAATTATTTTGAAGTTCTAAGAGATCTCATTGCAAGAGATTCTATTTGTTTAATTACCAGATTGCCCTTATCTTCTGTTTTTTTTTAAAAGTATACATTGACAACTGAAAAAGCAGTAGTTAACAATTTAAAGTGTAATAATGCCTGTTGCTATAGTTGTTAATTGTTACACCTTAGATTGTTGACAATTACTCTCTTGCAATGAGATTCTTTGGGACTTTAGAATAATTTGATGATTTTAAGTAACCTTTTTGTATTTAGTTCTCTTGGGTAGGACCTTATTATAATTTTCCCTAAAAAATGAAGTCTTTAGTTCAATTTGCAAATACTTCTGTAAAGTTTAATTAATTAGATGTAAAGAGACTTATAGGAGACTACTTTGAGCTAAGCAATAAGAGATGTAATACAACAAACATCTAATTAATTAAATAAGTTTTTGAATTCAAAACTCGTATATGAATAAGCAAAAGAATAGGCCAACAATAAAAGAAACATGATATATATATTATTTGTTTTCTGCCCTTTGAAAACCTCTTTGTTGAATCTCTTAATGATCAAGTTTTCCATCATTCATTTATCGATAAAGTACTTGATCACTGTGCCTTGAAAATCTATTTCTATCTCATTTTGTTTTATCGATAGCTTGATCGATCAATAAGTTTTCGATCACTTGATCAATCATTGACGTATATCGATTACTTGATCGATAAATTAATAATCCATAACTTGATCGATAAATAAACTTGCCTGTTTCAAATTCTTTCTATTTGATTAATTGATAATTTGATCGATCAACCAATCATTGATCATTTCTTCAATCAAGGATGTCCAGTTCTTGTTCAATACATTTAGCAACTGATTGATTTCACGTACAAACTATGAATGTTCATTTTTATTATTTGATCAGTTGTGGTTCTAAGCTTTACTATGCAAGAAAAACTTATTGAATTGAAGTATTATTGCAGATTATGAAGAAGAACTCAATGATTCTCTAATGGTTGTTTAGTACCCTGTAACCTACTATGTCAGAAGTATTAATGGCAAAAATTGTTGCAACTGGAAAAACACGTAACCGAACTCTCAACGGCTAAAATGAACAGACTGAATACGCAAGCTACCTTCTGCTAATAATTTATTGTTGCATTCAATACTCTGTTCTTGCTTATACTGAGCTTCAGTGTTTCTTATTTATTTACTCTGCAAAAGAGCTCTATCTGTCATCTTCAATTACTTTCTGATTGAAACTCAAGAGTGTGGACTCTTGTGTGAGATTGTAACCTTACGGATAGTAATAGGGAGTGATTGAGCGAATCAATTGCTGTACTGCAGCACCAAAAGTCTGATTAATCTTGGAACTTAGTGAAATACTCAGAGGTGTTCTGAGGACTAGATGTAGGTCAAGTGGTTGAGACCGAATCAGTATAAATTTTGTGTCTATTCTCTATGGAGAAATCACTCTAACTTACGCTCTCTGTTTCTGTTTAGCTTACTGTTTTAATTCGCAAGATTTTTATAACTCATCCAATTCATCCCCTCTTAGGTGAGACTGCCATTAAAAGTTATAGGTGGCAAGAATGAGAAGGGCCGCATCTATGGATTTGGGTCGAGGCCTATGATGATATTTCTACCCAAAGGTCTTCTCCTTCCATTAACAGCACAAGTATGAATGTTAGTGTTGAAACTGAATTGCGTGCGAGGATACCAGAGCTTACACAGGAGAATTAGCAAATTAAACAGGAGCATCAAGAGATGAGAGAAAATTATAACAAAATCATGTCTACATCGGAAGGAATGGGAATTAGACTATCTGAGCCCTCTAGCAGCAATATAAATTTAGGAAATGTTAGTTGACAGTTGTTATTATTATTTCTAACTTTTACTTCACACTTGACACTTGACATTTGAAGCATCTTGGATGTATGAAAGACTATATATATCTTTAATTATAGCATGTTTGATTTTTTGACAAATTCAATTGTCTTTCATTCCCTCTTAAAAAACAATTGATCAAATTAAAATAGCACAAAATAAAAAAAATTGACGAAAAGCAATTTTGCCACAGAATTTGGCACGGAATATTCCGTTGAAAATTCCGTGGTTGATTTGCCACGGAACCTTCCATGCCAAATTCTGTGGCTGATCAGTCATAGAATATTCCGTCGCAAGTTTTGCGATGGAGAATACCGTCCAAATTCTATCGGTATTTTCCGACAAAAATTTCAGTGACAAAAAAATTTCGGACGGAATGCATTTCGTCGAAAATTCCATAGGTAATTCTTGTCCGTTGCAAATCCGTCAGCAATTCTATCAGTAATTTTGGCTTCCGTCAGTAATTTCATGGGTAATTCCATCAGTAAATCAGTGTTTTTTTATAGTGTTAATTATTTTAAAAATATTTGTTAGTTTTTCTAAAATATCTTCTCAAATTATAAATTAATCCTCACATTATTTTATTATAACATACTACTTAAGTTCAAAACTCTAAGTCCAATTTCAACATTTTAAACTAAGCTCAATCTATACAAATGATAATAATTTTTTAAGAAAATATTTAGGCAGGCGGGCAGGCTGGCAGCGGGCTAGCGCATATCCACATTGCTAGCCCGCATTACCAACTCTAGTTTTAAGCACCACAAGCGTGTTGGCAAGGATACTTTCCAAGAAACCGTGGATAAAGTCAAGACCCGACTAGGAAAATGGAAGACCACCTCGCTATCCCTGGCAGGTAGAGCTACTCTCATTTCTTCGGTCACGTCGGCCATTCCGGCCTATGCTATGCAATCCTCTTTGATTCCTCCTACCACTTGTGATGCTCTAGACAAACTTAATCGAGCTTTCCTGTGGGGTAGTACCGAGGAAAAGAGAAAGACTTCACTGGTAGCTTGGGAGACGACTTGCAAGACGAAGGCGAGAGGAGGACTGGGATTAAGGCATGCGAGGCCACAAAATCACTCTCTCTTGATGAAGTTAGGATGGAGGATGGTTAAAAACCGTGATACTTTTTGGGTTAAAGTGGTCCGGGATAAGTACAGATGTGGGCACGACCTTATCCCAAGGATTGATATGGAACGTCCTGGATCAAATGTATGGAAGGGCATCAAACAGACTTGGAACACCCTGAAGGACGGTCTTGAAGTCAGCTCTGATAATACCAATGCGCAATGGAAGTGGGAGAGAAGTGGTCAGTTTACTACTAAGTCTGCGTATGATCTATTAACTAAAGCTGAAGTGGAGGAGGATCCCCTCTGGCATCGAATCTGGAAACTACCTGTGCCCCACCGTTGCCGAACTCTCGTCTGGTTGGCTTCTCACCGGAGCCTCCTCACGAACGCCATGCACAGACGGCGAGGACTAAACGACGATGATAGTTGCCCCGTGTGCCAGCGGGGGGTTGAGGATATGAGCCATGTGTTTCGTGACTGTCCAGAAACCCGTCTCCTTTGGACATCTATATTGCCTTCCCCAGCATGGAGACGCTCTTGTACGATGGATTTTGCTGCGTGGCTTCAGTGGAACATCACTTATAAGCCAGTGGACTTGGAAAATTGGAGCGCACTTTTTGCAGTCGTCTGCTGGTGGATATGGAGGCACCACAACTTATATGTCTTTGAGAAAAAAAAAAGACTTCTAATGATACGATCATTGCTAATGTGAAAGCTGTGGTTAGACAAATCCAGGAAGCTCACCGAATGTTGAAGGGTACGAATATTCCAGGGGGGAGACATGTCTCAGGTAATACCATGTGGTCCCCTCCTAACAATGGTTGGGTAAAAGTCAATACTGATGGAGCTTTTTCGGTACCTCGGCAAGCAACCGCGTGTGGGGGTTTGCTTAGAAATTCTGAAGGGAGATTCTTGAAAGGGTTTATACACCGGATGTATGATGGCGATGCATTGAGTGCCGAGCTTTGGGCTTGCCTTCATGGCTTGAAAATGGCATGGGATGCAGGGCATAGAAAAGTCATTCTAGAGACGGATGCAGCAGGAGCGATTGATCTCTTGACCACTGAACCAAATGAACATCATGCGGACTACGCAGTTAGTAGAGGTGCGCACGCATTACTGACCAGGGATTGGGAGGTCAGAGTCGATTTTGTGCACAGATCCGGCAACAAAGTAGCGGACTACCTCGCCAAACAAGGACTCGCGGCAGCTCATGGTTTTTGTTTTGTTATTGAGGCTCCCCTGAGCTTGTTACGATTTTGAATAACGACTACGCTGCAGGCGTACAGTCGAATAGGATGTAGTTAGGTTCTTGTTTTTATCAAAATAAAAAAATATTGCCATGTATAGTTTGTTCAATACATATTATTATCAATTGATCTATACAACTATTTAGAAGTCACACACACAGATGATCATATCTGCATTTTTAGGTAATTGTGATTCATGTTTGCGAATAAATAGCAAAATTATATAATTCTTGAAGACTGGTCTATAAGCATCAAATCTTTTGAAGGTGTGTGGTTTTTTTTTTTTTGGGTGAACAGGGGTGTGGGTTTTTATAAGTATTAATGTGGACTTCTTTAATTATTCAATTCATTTAATTTTTTTATTTTTACACATAATTAATTATATATCTCACTCTACTTTTTCTCTTATTATTTCTACTTATCCTCTCTATAAATAAGGGTTTTTTCTTTTAAAAAAAGTTGTACTGCCTTTGATCCTTATTATAGGATATCTTCTAGAAGCAATTTTTGATCATGAATATATGTTATCTGTCACATCCTGAAAAGTTTATCCCGACATACGGAGTGAAAATTAGAATAAGGATAAAACAACTTTTGATATGAAACCCCGATAGACTCTGGATTAATATTTTTGAAATTATCAGTCTAGGAAGGGCAAAATAGAAAAATTTGAAAAAAATTTCAGAAAATTCCCATAAAATGGTAAAAAGATAAATTAGAGGCTTTGGAACTTTAATTGAGGCCCCGAAGGTAAAAATGGTATGGAAATAGTTATTTATAGAATTTCCTGAAAATGAAGGTTTTTCAAAAAAAATAAAATAAAAATTGAGTGAAAATAATTATTTTAAATATTTAGAGACCTCAATAATTATGAAAAAATATGGAATAATTATCTAAATGTTTATTGGAATTTATAAAATTGGTTTCACTCCCTGGAAACACAGGAAATTATTTTGGAAAATTTATTTCTTGTAGTTCTACTGATCAAGGGCCTATTTGGAAAAAATTCAAAATAAATAGTTAGAGGTGAAGAAAAATCTTGAAAATTTTCAGATCATATTCTCATATTAAAAGAGAATTTTTCACAGAGAAAAATGCAATTTTGGAGGTCTGAAAAAAATTATAAAAGGTTACAAGTGAATAGTAACTAATAAGCATTAATTTGCTTGGAATTAATATTTTATTGTTGGGCAAAATTTTTGAAACTTTTCAGATCAAAAGTGGGCCCCACTTAGGCCCAAGAGAGGCCCCAAACAGTACAATATTATTATTCGCCCAGACATTGCAAACACTTCTCGAAAGCATTTTGACGTCCTTTGTTTTCACGTTTTCTTCAAAAACATAATTTCAGTCCTTCATAATCAAACAACTTAGATATGTGAGTTTCTTTCTTTTGAATTGAAAGAGGCATGCAAAGCTTGTTACAAAAAAGAGACTAGACTAGAGGGAAGTGTAACTCTTGTCCAGTGCGAATTGAGCTGCACAAGTAGATATGACGGAGTGGAAATATAGAGGAGTTCTACTTGCCACATGTGCAGTCTTGCCCAGAAGATCAGCACAGGCTAAAGCTTCTCTGTGAACATGTGAGTTACTTAGACCGACTCGTCTACGCTTTTGTCCCGAAGAAGCTCCGGCCTTGTTCCCAACCCAAAAGCGCCAGTTCAAAGGAAAAAAACATATCCCCAACAGTTTTTCATAATATATGTGATTTAATTCACGTGGCTTATCAATGGTTGGGTTTAATATAAGGCGTTAGTTCCTCACAACACATCAAATCAAGGTTCGAATTTCTGTTGGAGAGGTGCTCACACTTAGTGTTCACAGTATCTCGAATAAAATTGCTTCTAATAGAAAAATACATATGCATAGCAAAAAAAAATAAAATTGTGTGGCTTTCTACAAAATTTCCTTGCTGTTCTTTTTGCATGAAATTAAAATTACTTTCAATTATTATAATAAATTTAACAACACTATTAAATCAATAAAAACAAACGAAAATAAGGCTGTACCTTTTAGCCCCCAGATTCATTCGTTATACAAACGCGGCGTCATCGGGAAAATTCCTAGCTGATCTTGATTATTTGCCTACATCCCCGTTTTACAATTATAATAAATCTAATTTTTTTTCTTTTAAATATAAAATTTGAGCGGTAGTTTTATGTACTTGTTGGTATCAAACATGGTCAAAATTACCATAATTACATTAATTCAGTTATATGTAAGCATTTTTCATAAAGTATCAAATGTATCAGAGAGGATCCTTGCATCTTCAGAACAAAAATTGAAGATTAAAGAGGCTAGGTAGAGGAGAGAATCCTCTTCCTAGTGTGTACAGCCCACTCTCTTTATCACTTTCAAGTTCAATCCCGGGATCCAGAACCCAGAGAGAAACAAAGTGAAGAAGCCGGAGATCTATTTTCCCTTTTTGTTTGCATCTTCAGACTAAAGATAAAAAAGGCCAGGTAATGCGATATTTATACTCCTTTGGTTTTAAATATAAAATTTATTTTACAGTGTAGTATATACTATAAAATAGGTCTTATATTTATGACTGACGGAGTGACAGAATATATCTCGATAGTAAATGTTATTAGTCTCACTTATTTTTTTTTAAAAATACATATCACCCTCGCTAACCCTCACGTCACATGTGTATTTCAAATATTATAACTGCAGAGAACAAATTAATAGAGTATTTTATTTAACAAGCAAGGTTACTCAAATATATGTCTGATATGAAATTACCGTCATAAAGAGCAACATATAACGTTTACTAATTTAAAACCATTTGTAGTAATATCTGTTTTCAGATAATAATAATTGCAATACACAAAATTTAATTTGAGCTGCTGGGAGATCTTATGCGCATGTCCGTATGTGAGCATCAGAGATTTCGTCTGTACAACTGCTTAAAACTTTTTATTTAATTAGAAATTTATGTATTTATCTAGAGGAATGAATGATATGTTAATCCGTGGGGACTATAAATATAAATTATTGAATACATATCTTAAGAAAAATTAAATGAACGAGATCTTTAAAGTTTAAACAATTAAGTCAGAAACAAACTTTTAATTTTAATTTTTTTCAAAAGCTTAAAGCACAAATAGCGTAAAATGACTTTGGTGTTTTTTTTTTTTTGGGGGAACAAGACAAAATGACATTAAATAAACAAGAGTTTACAAGATAAATGACCTTGCTGTCCCTAGAGAGAATCCGTGCACCACCCCGGCCCGGTAGGTTTTTCCAATGAGTTTTGAGGTTCATTTGTTAACTGAAATTGGAAAATTTTACAGAAACGATGGAAAAGTGAAGAAGCAAAGGGTGGTGGAAAAAGAATAAATAAAAGCAAAGCTGAAACAATACGTCATTACCGCCACCCAAAGATTATCTTCCGAGTGCAGAACTTCGAAGGAGGCAATAATCTGGTACGACGAGTGCATGGTTCGCTATTCGAACCATCCCTTGTTCTCCACCGTCGAAACAAGGCCTACACTGCGCCTCTTGAACACCGGCGAAGTGTCCCCCCTGAGCTTCTTGCAGATATTGTTGAGCACGCTTAACCATGAAGCAGCTAACCGCACTAAGAAATATACCACAAGGGAAGCAAGCATATCTGGGCTCGGAGCAACGTATTCTCTACTTCGGTGCACGCAGGACCTATCATCCCAAGATTGCAGAATTTGTCTGAGTGCTGTGATTGGAGACCTTTCAACATGGTGCTGTTTATGAAAACAAGGAGGAAGAGTTCTATGAGTTGCAACGTTCGCTATGAGTTATATCCTTTTCATAAGTCTGATGATCAGCCAGAAGCGACGGCGCCTACACCGCCTGCGTTTTCTCCTCCAACAAGTTCTTCAGATCCTCAAGGTAAAATTCAACTTAAACATTTTTTTGTTTGCTGAGTCCCTAATACGCTTTTCTGATTTTTATTTTAAAATGCATTTCTGGGTACGTCGATTAAAGAAAAAGATTACGCTGATTTTGGCATCAAAATAAACTTTCAAAAAATAACATGACCGCTGAGGAAAATTGAACCTAATCAGAATGTGAATATGATCCCCTGGTCTCACGGGATACAGTCAATTATCATAT
Organism: Neltuma alba; assembly: GCF_004799145.2. Taxonomy (NCBI): domain Eukaryota; kingdom Viridiplantae; phylum Streptophyta; class Magnoliopsida; order Fabales; family Fabaceae; genus Neltuma; species Neltuma alba. The sequence goes on from NW_021636514.1 coordinate 142,995, forward strand.
GATGTCATTACATTGAGACGCGGACGTATATGATGTTTTTGACTTTTCGCACTAAAAGGGAAAGGTCAGTCAACAGGGACTATTATGGTAGTTGTGGTTTGTTCTGTTGGTGTCTGGGAATTTTGTTTTTGTGTCGCCTACTATCTCTCAAAGAATCTAATCAAGAAGAGACGCAACACTTTTCTCAGACAAAAATACTGTAAGTAATTTTTGTTCTCGGACAAATTTTTATTTATCCATAAAAGTCGGCTTGTCTAAAGAGCTTTTGTATCGATGCTTTTATTGCTTTCAGCATCCTTTACTATTTTCTGTGTGTCCAGTTGGAAATGAAAGCCATAATTTAGAGCCTCTACAATTTGGTTTGGCCACTATTGAAGCTGCAACAAATAAGTTTTTTCATGAAAAATGTTTAGGCCAAGGTGGATTTGGACAAGTTTACAAGGTAACACACGTCATCAGTATAAATGTTACACATTGACACACACGAACAGATTTATATATGTTTCTTAACTTTTAATCTAATCATCTATGGTTCTAGGGTGTTCTTTCAAATGGTCAAGAAATAGCTGTCAAGAGACTTTTAAAAAATTCTGGTCAAGGTGGAGAAGAATTCAAGAACGAGGTTTTATTGATTGCCAAACTTCAGCGCATACACTTGGTGGCCTTGCTTGGATTTTGCATAGAAGAACAAGAGAAAATCCTTGTTTATGAATATGTTCGGAACCTTGACTCCTTTTTATTTGTTTTGACAATCTATACCTTCTTTAACTCTTACTGAAATTTGTTGTTCACGCCATCTAATGTATGTTGGAGTTAATTGTCTATAATTAGATTACCTTTATTTTGTCTCTATATATATAGTCACTCGCAACAATTAATGTACAGGTTTCCAAGAAGGCAAAGCACTAAATTGGGTAGAGCGTTGTAAAATCATTGCAGGAGTTGCTCAAGAAATTTTTTTTATCAATGAATATTCTTGTCTTAAAAGTATACATCATGATATCAAACCAAGCAATATTTTATTAGATGATAAAGTGAATCCAAAAATATCATATGTTGGCTTAGCTAAAATGGTTGCTATCAACACAAATGAAGTAAAAATAAAATAGTTGGGACATATTAAGTTCTAAATCTTCTCTCTTTAAGCTCTACATCTATTTTGATGTAGTTGAATTAAATGAAGAAAAATAAGTGTTCCTAAGAAGAGATTCAATAATTTACATCTCAACTAATCATTGAACGTCTCAATTAATGTTCTTATTATGTATTGTATAAAAATGTTGTTATTAATATTTTTCTTTTTCAGTGTTTATATGTCTTCAAAATATGCAACGTACGGGTAATATTATGGAGATTCAACATATATGGCATTTAATAATGAAAGGGAGATTATTATAATAATTTGTTTTACTTAATTGTTAGAAACTTGTCATCGGTGGGGGTATGATAAAGCTGATAGAGATATTATATTCAGGCATAAATAATGAATTCAGATAATGTAATGAAGTGATTAAGTACGTGCATCCATTTGCATCAAGTTGTTTTCTATTCAAGAAAATCCAAATGCAAATCAAGCCTTTGTGCATGGTTACAATTAGAACCAGTCTTGGCACTCATCGCAATGGTGAACATTGAGATACTCATCGTTACAGTAAAATCTATACCATTCAGATATAGTTTTAATGGTCTAGGTTTAAAATTTTTAACTAATAATTTTTAAATAAAGAAATTATTTTTAAAAAAATTATAGTTGAAAAATTACATTTATTTTGAATTATCTATCTAGTAAAGGAAAACATTTTTTAAAAACAAAGATATAAAAAATTGAATCTTAGCCATCCATATTAAATTTGAATAGTTGAGATTTGATGAGCATTATAGTATTCATTATGATAATGAGTATTGAAACTAGTTTCAACAAGAATTATTTTATTTTATATAGATCTCAACGATGATTCAATTTAGTTGTCAGTTCCATAGAAATATGCTTTTTTATGGCATTGTCAAATCTGGAGCTTACCAACTGATTTGGAAGTAAAGAATCATGCTCTGAAATGAAGTGTTGTCGAGTGAATTCTTTTACTCCCGAGGACAACGCTTTTATTTATTCTTTTTCCTAAACACCAATTGCTCAGCTTGGTATCTACAAGATTGAAGTATTGCCCACATGCAAAGATAGAGCCTTTGCTATAGAACGTTGTGAAATTCATGTTATTTCATCATGTTTTCCCTTAGTTATCATACTTTTTGGTGAATTAATGTATATTTAAAAGTATTTATGATAGGAAAATATACGTAGTTGATACTTGCACTAAAATTATAGATTTATGATTAATTGTTAATATTTTGTTCGTGGTTCATCAACTTTAGCTTTCATAGTTTGTCTTGTTTTGTTGGATGGTTGAAGCCTGCTAATGGATCCAATTGAAGCAAAATGTTAATCCCTTTAGTTGAAAGAAGGTTAGAGAGCCATGACCTCTTAATAGACGGCAAACAAAGGAAAAATGGGCCGGAAAGCAAACCAAGTCTGAAATAATCAAATTGTTATTGCAAGCATGTTTTAAAAATAAAGCCACGCGTGTTATGCAACAAGAGAAAAAATTCTAAACCTTCAATTCTCAAGTAGAGAAAAACAAAAGTTGAAGTCTCCTGCGATCTAGCGAGGAGACATTATATTTTCCGACATTTCATTGATGGAATATTGATTATGGTTGGCAAGTTGAGCCTCCATTGACCTACTGGTTTCCGCTGGTTCCATTTGACTATGGATGAAGAATGCTGGTTCTTGAGGAATTGGCAGTTGAATTGAATCATTACTCAGATATTGAACAACTTTGTTCATGGAAGGCCTAACTCCTGGATTTCCTTGAACACACAACAAGCCAATATGGATGCATTTGATTATTTCGCTGTGTGACCCAGCTTCTGTCAGATTCGAATCCAATATCGCTACCAAATTGTCATCCCTCCAATGCTTCCAAGCCTGCCATTATGTTAAATCATTAGTTTAAAATAGGGCATGCTGCTAATTTGATTATAGATTTTTGTTAACATAAGCTCCAATGGTTGGTTGATGCTTATGATGACAACGACAATGACCAGTTTGAGATGATCATTTGAGAAACACTAAAAGTTTACTATACTTACATCGCTTAAGAGTCCACCAGCATATTGAGATTCATGTGATTCACATTGAGAAGATATATTCTTTCCACTTATAATTTCTAAAACAATAACTCCAAAGCTGTAAATATCTGATTTCTCAGAAAATAGTCCAAATTTGATATATTCTGGAGACATGTAACCCCTACAAAAAAACAAATCACACATAAATGTATCAATGTATGTTGGAATTTTAGCACCACATAATTTGAGGAAAGTCTTGGATCAATATTTAGATTCAATAGAAAATTAAAGTACACATGCAAAATATACATAAAAAACTAAGATACATACATAAGTGCACACATATACATATAGAGAAAGAGAGACAAGGCCATAGAGATAGAGAACTTACAATGTTCCAACAATTCTATTCGTGTTTCCCCTAGTTTCATTAATGCTAACAATTCTCGCCATTCCAAAATCAGAAATTTTCGGATTCATCTCATCATCTAACAAAATATTGCTAGGTTTGAGATCTCGATGTATTATCTTAACACGTGAGTATTCATGAAGATAAAGAACTCCTCGAGCAATTCCTCCTATAATTTTGTGACGCTCTGGCCAATTTAACACTCTTGACTTTTGTGAACCTATAAATAATTAAATTATTTTGTGAGCATACAATTGAACCACGATGTATATATTTATGTCTAAAATCAAATTACAGATTATACAATAAATATATATTCACCTTAGAGTAATAAAAAGAATGGATCATACATGAATGGAAAATTGAAAAATGGTAAGAACAGTTTGATTAGAAGGGACGAACCAAATAAAAAATAATCGAGGCTCTTGTTAGGAACGTATTCATAGACAAGTATTTTCTCTTGATCTTTCAAGCAAAATCCTAATAATGCAACCAGGTTTCTGTGTTGAAGTTTGGCAATTAGTAAAACCTCATTCTTGAACTCTAATAAGCCCTGACTTGATTTTTCTGACAATCTCTTTACAGCTATTTTGCTACCATCGGGAAGAATGCCCTGAAATCATAATATAGTTAGATAATGAGGGGCTGACAATCTATTTTCATAATATAGTAGACGGTCTCTTTATGTACAATCAACAATATACATAAACAGACATGTTTGATCGCATAATCAATTTACCATGTAGACTTCTCCAAATCCACCTTTGCCTATTCTATTTTCAAGTGAGAACTTATCTGTTGCAGCTTCAATTGTTGCCAAATTGAATTGCAATGACTCTAATGTGGCTCCTTCAGCTCCGACTATAAACATATGTACATTTTACGGTAAGTACACCGCAATAATATAGTTTTTCTCACAGTCGACTGACTCGTCTTTCTTTCTTTCTTTTTTCTGAGAAAAAACAGCGTACATACAATTTTTCTTCAGAATTGCCTTATAATTGTTGCTCTTTTTTCTCTTCCAGTAATAGAAGCCGAAACAAAAAAGCATGATTGAGACAACAGTAAGGGACACCGCTGTTATAATTGTTCGTGAGTGGTCCTGATCTTTTCCTGCGTAAATTAACACGTGTGTATTTGCATGCCATAGACAAGAAATGGAGCAGATTTGTATGTAGAAAATTGAGAGCAAACTAGGAATGTCAATTTATATGTAGTGAACTATGTCCGTGAGAAAAATGATTGATTAGATCCCCAATCACTTTACCTGTATTTCCCGAAACAGCACTTTTACTGTCAACATAAAATCGATACAATTCAAACCTCAAGTTGCAGCTAGGACTCATGACATTTCCTCCTCGCTTTCCAAGACAACATGACGTCATATGTTCCTGAGCATCCTGTAGACATTTTTGGCAATCTTGACTAGACAGGTTTGGAGTGCATTGTGCAAGAGTATACAACGGTGTAAGCTCTGAAGGGCTGACTCCTTTTTTTGTTGCAAAATTCTTCGCTCCTACGGGCGGTGAGTTTGATATCGTCTTCACTAGAGCACTCAATGTAGCAGCTAATAGCCGATTGAAGCCATCTGTTTGGTTTCTAAGCATATCCCCGCCAGCTTCTGTATGTATAGGTTGTGTGTCTTGGGTAGAGAAGAAAGAGCGATTGGAGTAGCGAAGCATGCACATGTCATACCAAATGATAGCCTCCTTCGAAGAGGGACATGCAGAGTTCAGTACTTCAATTCCTTTACTGACGCATTCATGGCAGAGCCCAAGGGGCACGTCACCCCGACACATGAAGAGGCCGTAGACGGTAGTGTCGGAATTGCTTCCGACTGTGGTGCTGTGGAATCCATTGCTTTTGGTGTCGTCGGATGACATGGAGAGCTCGAGAGTGAGACTTTTGAGGTTGTTTAGGTAGGGATCGTTGGCAGTAAAATTTTTGGTGGTCGAGCAGTTCTGGTACGCAAGAGTAGGACTTCCAAGCCCTTTTCAATAAAAGAAACAAAATGTTTATGACTATGTCATGGGCTTGATGTACTATTCATAAATACCCAATTAATACTTCCATAAGTAAGGAAACATCATTGTACTTTAATTACGAGTAAATTGTTGTTTCCGTTTTTCGAAAGGTGAACAAAATTTTTTTTGGGTTAACTCTCACTTTAATTGGATAATTATTTCTTAAAAATTCAATCACATCTTCAATTTAAAAATAGGAAAAGTTAACTAAAAAATAAATCGGCAAAAACGTATCTCCTTTGACTTTAGTCCTTGAATTTTTTTTTTAGTGCAAATTAGTGACAACTATTAAAAGCGTGCGTGTATATAACCTTTAATTTGAACGAACATACATAATCAATCCCAAGGAAAAAAATTATAAAGGGCAATGGATTGTGCCATTTTTATGAAAAAGAAAAAACTAAACGCAAAGAATGTATTGAGGAATTAAAACATTAAATTTATAGCTTTGATGTCGAAGTAGGAGGCTGGAAAAAGGGGGTGACAAAGGAAACATATGGAAAAGCTTTCTGGACTTTTAGGAGTCGGGACAACAATATGAAGAAACTCTCACTGGATCCAATTTTCAATTGTTAATTTAATTTGAGAACTTTCCAAATAACCAACGGCATGGTATCACAATAACATCATCCAACCTCTTTAGAGAGAGAAGCTGTAAGTTCTATCCTGAAGGATGGATTTCGTTGGATATAATTGTCCCTTAAAAAACCAACTCTTCAAAAAAAAAAAAAGTATATACATCAAAATATTTTTAATTCTTAAACATATTTGAGAAACAATTAAAAGTAAATAAACAAGAAATCAACTATATATATATATATCATGTTTTTGTTTTCTTATATATATATATTATACTAATCATTAATGAATATATAAAAATAAATTTATTTTACACTTTTACTTTATTGTGTTTTTTGAGATTTATGTAGAGTGACAAAATTATGAAGTATCTCACAGAAAGAAAAACATAACATGCATAAAACTTAAATCAGAGCAAAATCAAATATGTGGGAGTGTTAATCGAGCGACGAAGGAAGTCTTTTCTTCTTCTACATGGTTTTTGGCCGCTAATAAAAATAGCCGAATTATCAACTCGCGCGTAGAAAGGGGAAAGTAAAGGAAAGAAAAAGAAGACATGGTAACGTTACCTTGAAAGGTAGAACCATTGGAGGGAGGCTGGTCGTCCTTATAATAAAATCGGTATCTTTCGAATCTCAAATTGCAGCTCGGATTCTGAAATCCACCACTCTGGTAGTCCTCCTCCTTCAGAATATCTTCTATAAGGCCATGTAGACACTCAACACAGAATTGTAGGGACAGATCCGGCGTGCACTGTGCAAGAGTGTATACCGATCTTCCATTACTCAAGTATGCTTCTTTTGTTGCGAATTTCTTGGTATCTGATGTCACTGCCTCCACCACCGCATCATTCAATGTCTTGTACAATTCCTTGTCTGTCATATCTGTTCCGCCTCCAATTTGGATGTGTATCGGTAAGCATGATGTTGCAGTATATCGTGTGCTACGCGGACAAGGGACGGCAGAAGGGCTAGGAACAGGCTGAACAGGCTGTTGTTGGAGGGTGGAGAAGAAAGAGCGGTCGGAATAGCGGAGGAAGCACTCGTCGTACCAGATGATTGCCTCTTTGTCGTAGGGACACATCGAGGCTATTCTATATGTGGCGTCCCGAATGCAATCTCGACAGATCTGAGTGGGGACGTCACCTCGACACATGTACTCTCCATATACGGCGTCGCTCGTGTTTGTGCGGCCAAAGCTGGTGGTGTTGAATTCAGGAGTGGTGTTAGTGTCGGCGGCCATGGAATAGAAGGAAATTAAAAGAGTGTTAAGGTTGAACTCGTAGGGGCTATTGGAAGTGAAGTTTTTATTCCTTGTGCAGTTGTGGCCAGAGTAAGTAGGGCTGTCTGCTTCAGAAGTGGAAGCGAAATTCAAGAAGGTGAGAAGCAGAAAATGGGATAGCAATTTCAGAAATGGCATATTCATCTTGTTCGTGAATGCTTCTACACAGGTTAATGTTCAAGTAAATCAAAGTGAAGCAAGCTCTCACAGAACGGAAATTAATTTGCACATGATTTCCATTTTCCAGAGCAGAAAGCTTTGCCACGGCAAGCCTGTACTTACCTTATGACACTTTCATTTGCGCCAATGACTGGATAAGAAGAATGATTAAAAAATAAAGAGCATGGTATTAAAAACCGAACCGGATTGGACCGGCCGGGTCGAATCGGAAACTGGTGACCAATCACTTGTTCGGTCCAATCAGGCCTCTAACTCGGGAAAGAAGTGACCCGGATAGTCCGACCGTAACTCGAGTAACTTGGTCATAACTCGGGGAACCCGCTAGATCGGGCAAGTTGCCGAGTCACTCTTTCAAAAAAACAAAAGAAAATTGTCTAGAGAATGCAGAGGCTCAGATCCTCTGTAAAAGAAGAAGGGAAGAAGTTTTCAGTGTAGAAATCATAGAAAAGAGAAGATAATGATTATTGAGGAGTAAGAGCTTTTGTTGTTTGAGAATACCGTGTATTGAGAAGAACATCGTGTGTGTGAGGAAGAGCACAACCGGAAAAATAAAAGAAGCACTTCTAGGCCACAGGAGAAGACCCATTACTCAAACAGTCTGAAAGGTAGAGAGGAAGAGAGAAGAAAACAAAAAAAACAGTAGAGCACCATGTAGAGTCAAATCGAAAAGAAAAACAGAGACAAAAAAGAAAAAGAAAAAGAAAAAAGTCAGTCATAATCATAGCCTCAAGCTGCCTTTGACACGCATAGCGTGTTGCAGTGATTTTTCCTGTTTTTCAAAACGCGTCCATCCCCCCACGGAGAAATTCTTACATGCTCCCAGTGCACAACCGTATCCATGCTATGACAAATAAGATCATGACAACTCAACAGCTTTTATCTTATGTGTCAGCCTATGTGGCAACCATTCTCTTCCTATTATTTTAATCATTTATTTTTGAAAAACGTGCTATTGTCTCCTCCCTCCTCTATCTCACGCGTCACTTTAAACTTTCACCCCTCTTTCTCGCTCGTCACCTGCTACCAGGTCCCCGCCTCGGTCTCTCTCTGCCTACCCACAAGTAAACCACTCTCTCTCCTCCTTCCTTCCTTTCTCTCTCATTCTCATATTTTGTATTCCTTCATTCCTATTGTTTTTTAAGTCTGATTTTTTTTAAAAAAAAAAGAACTGATGTTTCGTTCAGCTTGATTTTTTATAATATACTCTTGATTCTTTTATAATATCTCTATTTAACTTTAATTTTTTTATTCACACTTTTTGAACTCTTGATTTTTTTCAATAATATCTAGATCTAACTCCAATTTTTTCACTCCGACCTTTCATTTATATTCTTCTGGTTTTATTTATAAATCACTTCTAACATGTTTTATACAAACTAAGAAAAACCTTAAACTTTATTAACTATCATTTAAAATTCAATAATTTTTCAACTTTATCCCTATCTAATACTACCTCAAGTTCTACTTATAAGACCATGTTTATAGTCTATAAACATAAATGGGACCGGAGATAGTATACAATATATCTCGTGTAAACAAAGTTAATATAATAATAAATTAATAGTAAAATTGTATATCTATATAAAAAAATTTTCTCAGTGTCCTATAAATATAATAAAAAAATATCTTTTTTTTGCTTTATAAATAGAATAAAAAAAGTAATATATTGGGAGAATTATCACGGGGTCCCAAAACAAATTCAATTATTAAAATTTTTTACTGATAGGTAATCAAGCATGAATCTGTTGTTATTTTTTATTCTAAAATTTGTCATTTTATAATCTTTAGTTATTAATTATTTTAATTCTACTCCTTAAAAGAAAACGTGTGAATAAAAAGATAGATTTATATATTAATTTTTTTAAAAAAAAGTAAATAAAAGATTATGATTGAAAAAAAAATCAGACTTAAAAAACAATAGGAATGAAGGAATACAAAATATGAGAATGAGAGAGATAGAGAGGAAGGAGGAGAGAGAGTGGTTTACTTGTGGGTGGGCCGAGAGAGACCGAGGCGGGGGCCTGGTAGCAGATGACGAGCGAGAAAGAGGGGTGAAAGTTTTTGTAAAAGTAAAGTGACGCGAGGAGGGAGAGACAATGGCACGCTTTCCAAAAATAAATGATTAAAATAATAGGAAGAGAATGGTTGATACATAGGTTGACACATAAGATAAAAGTTGTTGAGTTGTCATGATCTTATTTGTCAGAGCATGGATACGGTGGGACACTGGGAGCATGTAAGAATTTCTCTCCTCCCACGTCAATTAATGTATTAGCCTATACATATTATTTTTAATTATATAAGGAGGGGCAAATGGAAATTCATACGATTCTTTTATTCTTGCCAAATTATATACCATGTGATAATTTGAAAATATTTTTTATAATTAAATATAAATATTTTGTGCATATTGATTATAAATTATATATTTTTAATTATTACTAGTTTGATTCTGAATTGACTTACTAATCTTTAACTTACTAATTTGACCGATCTAATAACTGATCTGATTTTTAATACTGTGAAAAGAAAAAAAACAAAAAGAGCAACAGAGCACTAGTGAAATTGAAAAGAAAAACAGAGGGGGAAAAAAAGTCAGTCATAATTTCACCTGATTATTAAAAAAAACGTTTAGTTTAATTTCAAATAAATAATTTTTTAAAATGTGGTATTCCGGTCATGCCATCAACTTGGGTCCCATGGGGAAGATTTTAGGAAACCTTCTTATTTTCCACAACTAACGCGACTTTTGGATCATCTTTCTGTCTCTATTAAAAGAAGATTCCTTCTTGATTGTATTTTTCAATTTTTAAAGACTCTATTTTCTCACAGATAACGTTTTTGGCCAAAATTTTCCAAAGATAATTGGAAAAGGCTATGGAATAAACGAGTGGAAAATTAGAAAACAAAGCATTGACTTGTGTCTATGTTTGTCATCGTCAGTCAACCCCTTTCGTGCCATTGCCGGCAATGACCACCTTATCCTTGTGCTGACCGGTGACCAGAAAGATTCAGTCTAAGCGAAGTGGGTTGGGTTTGGCCTATAACGGAAATTGGCATGACCCCCTGGGAAAAAAAACCGGAACCCTGTTATTTACAATTTTAGATATAAGAATTGGTTAACAGTCTTAAATATAAGATTTTAATTTATTTTATCTCACAAATTTATAATATGTTCTGAAAATATCTTTTTTAATTATAAAGTATTCCCAGCCAAGTGTAGTTTTAATATCTATGATTAAATAAAAGAAATTTAAGGAAATCAACACATATTTGTTATAAATAACTAACTCAGTCTATTTTTTTAATTTTTTTCAAATTAGTTATTAAAATCTTATATTAAGAATCGGAGTATTTTATTTTGGACGGAATACAATGGGATTGGCATTAAAAAAAATCAATGAAGTTATTGTTGGGAAGTAAGTTATTCTTAGCTGTTTCTAAATTTATCCTCGAAGATAAAATAAGCCTGCTGAAATAACAAAGAATAAACATGACAAGAGGGGGATTATTAAAAGAGTAAGATATATAATGTGTTTATCGCACTAATATATTTCTTATGTAATCACCTTAAATTTGAGAAATATCATTTCTTTAAGATGATAAAAAGGTACTGATTAAAATAATTAATTTTGATAAATTGTTGCACGCTTGGGATCAATGGAACGATATGAAAGGATTTAACAAGAGATAAGTTGGATCCAAATCTAAACGAATCCAAATCATTTTTTGTTTTGGCATGGGAGAGGGCAAAGCCCAACTTTACAAATTAAGAAGAAAGGGAAGGAGTTCCCAAACTCTCGTCAGCTACCATAGTCCGAAGATGAAGTGGGCAAGAAGGAAAGGAATCCGAAGACGAGAGCCCCTCTTTGGCCAAAGAATCAGCAACACGATTCTGATGCCTAGAAATATGCAGAATTTGTACTTCCCATTGGAGATTCAGCATCTGTAGTAATTGAAAAACCACAAGATTGTGATTGGTACTGTGCTTACAGTTTGTAATCGTCTGAATCAAATCTTCGAATCTGATTCAAGTATCACTTTCTCAAACCCCATGTCCCAAGCGAGTTTGAGTCCTTTAAAGGCCGCCCATTCCTCAGATTCAAGAGCTGAATAGGTTCCCAGTGCATAGGCAAACCCAGCAATCCAACTCCCATTGTGGTCTCTGATGACTCCCCCACAGCTTGCTCGATTTGAAGTTGATGCCATAGCGCCATCGGCGTTGACTTTAATCCACCCCGATGGGGGGAGTGTCCACATCGCAAATGTGTGCTCTGTGGTTTACCCTTTACGAAGGGTTCTTCATTGGTTTGTACATACAGTTTCCAAGAGTGATTGATAATTAAATCAGGATTTGTTGGTTTCACAAAATCAATGTTGAAGATTGAATAGTTGCGCCAAGTCCACAGCTTCCAAATGGCAACACCCCAAACCAAATCTCATTGTAAAGAAGAATTCTTGCCTATACTTTTCTGATGGTTGGATTTCACCCCAATCTCTAAGAGGGGAAGCAAAGAAAAGGGAATGAAACTTCGGATGCACCAAGATTTCCCCAAGAATAAGTCATGGCCGAATTATACCCTTAAGAACCCTAATTTGATTTTTTTCCCAAAAAAAATCCAAATACCACTTATATTTAAAAATCTTTTCAGAATATTCTTGAAACCGTTAATGGTTTGGACATTCAAAATAGAGAACATATCTGTATAATTAAGAGAAAACAAAAAAATCAGAACATATCTGTCGTGTCGGGTTGAATCATGCATGAGAAGAGACCCAATAGATGAGCATGAATATGATGGACCTTGGTTCAATGGATGCGTGACACGTGTCCTCAATTATTTCCCATTTTTTGATGGAGCGTCGGGGGCAAAGGAATGGAAGAAAAAGTGCTTTCGGTAAAAAAAAAACAAGAAGATAAAACTGCCCCTTGCAATTTTTTCCCCATTTAGAATGTTTCCTGAGCACTCCAACAGGGGGCAAGGTGGGCCGTACAGAAGAGGTCTCTCTGCTCCCTTTTCCTCCACTTTCTAATTTCTATCTTCCCATTCCTCCCTTCAGATCTAAAGTAGATGTGGGGATGGAGTGAAAATGAAGTGAAGACCTTTTCTCGTGAAGCCCATCGTCAATGTTCAACTTTGGATAAAAACCAAACCATGGTTTTAAAAGTGCTTTTACGAATTACGAAGTAAATATGTGAAAGAGATTACCTCGTTTTACGGAAAAGTGCTTCTGAAACCACGGTTTCAGAGTATCCAAACAGGCCCTAATGGTATTGGGACCTGGATGTATCACTCTGATGCCATTGTCCACGCTCGGGTGTGATGGGACCATTGGCTTCGGAATTTTACGATTATTCTGTTAGGCCATTCTCAATTATATAGATTTGGCTTGAAGAATCATTTCACCAACTCGCAGCTTTGCCTCATCCCTAAGCCATTAATTGGCGACGCTTGTTCCTATCTCACCAACACACGAGTGGCTGTCACCGACTGTATTCAATGCTACCCTAGGAGTGAAGGCTGACTAACTGTCCATGTTTGAATGAACGTAGAAATTCAGTTGTCAATGCGTTTTACGGTACGATGGGAAACAATACGTTACTTCTGGTTCTAAATATAAAACTCAGCATAATTTACACTATAAAATATGTCTTATATTTAAGACCGGAGGCATATTATATAATTCAACGCGCATGAGATGACATGAGGGAGGTAATTGGAGGAAAACTGAGGGTACCCACTAAAGGAGTGTCCAAGGTGGTTTTGTTCTTATTTAGTTATTGATTATTTTTATTAAGTTTTAGACTATTTTAGTTTTATTATTGATTATTTTTATTTTAAAAATTCAGAAAAATGTATTAGGAGTTATCAAAGATTCAATGACTATTCTTGTTTATCTATTTACTACAATATTTTTGTTATTTTTTTACTTTTATTTTAAGAATTTAAAAAAAGTATTATGAGTTGTTGATAGCATTAAGGCTTAATGACATTATTATTAGATTAAGCTTAATCTAGATCAGATTCGAGCATTATCTTATCCAGTTAAATGTATGCCTCCCAAATAACTCTTTTGCATTCATACAGACTTGAGACTTTTTGGTTAAACAACCAAAATCCCTTTTTATGAGGATGAAACACATGTTGGTGATCTCACTTATAATTTCATTCGGCTTATATTCAAAAAAATAACAAGGCTTGAGCACGCTTTTGCCATCAAACTCCAAGTCCAACAGCCTAAAGCAAGCTAAGTTTTTGGTGCGTGCTGTGGGTAGTTTTTTGTTTTGTCAGGAAAAAAAGGATCTAATTTGAATTAAAATCTGTAAGTTTCCTTTTGACTTTAGAGCTTTAATTTATTAACCCTGTGGCAGTAACAGTAAGAGCATCAATACGCGAATATCAGTATTTTCCATTTTTCTTGCTAATGATCATCCTGAAAAATCTATTATAAAAGTAACATTACTAAGACCACACTCATACTTGACACAACAAGCTTTCAAGCTTTTCTGCAACTCTGCCGCCATTATTGACCTCAACTATCTTTCTTCTTTCTCTTCACTCTCCCCTTTTCTTAGCGACGAACTTTGTGCGTTTCTTGAGACGGTGGTGAGCAGCAGAACAAGTAAGAACCTTTCTTCGAAATAATGCTCCTTGATCCTTGATTCTCCTATTGAAAGAAATGGGCTTGTCTTATTGGGCTTCTTGAGGTATTACTGATGGACCTTGACCAGTGTGCTCTGATGCTATAATAACATTACCAGGTTTACCAACAGGATTGGGTCTAGAGAAAGGGGTTAGTTTCTTACAATATGAAAAATCAAGATTTGAATCAGTGTAGAGAGAGGCCCCCACATTTAATACTTGATAGTGTCTTGAATAGGATTACCTCTAATAAAAGGATACCTATATTTTAGCCCAAAAAAAAATCATGAGATTTGCGCGGCTGAATAATACTTTCATCATGATCTAAAAAAAGAAAGTCCATACTAGAGCACAACAGACCCAACCCTTAAATAGGTCTTCTAGTCTAATGGGCCTTAACAATACAACCAAGAAAGGAGGGCCCAAGACCCAGTACAATAGAACAATCCTATACAAATGTGTGATAATTGGAAGCTTTTGAAGGCTCCGTAGATCAAGTAAGGAATTCTGCATTTGTCGCCCCATTTTATGGAACCCCAAAGATAAAATTAAAAAAAGAATATATGAAAATTCTTAACAATAGAAATTTTATCTTAAGTATTTTAATATATTTTTAATGCTTTATTTGATCTAGGGGTAATATTGTCCAATCAAATACAAAATATTTATTTCTTTTTATGGCACACTCTACTTATTTATTTTATTCCATTAAATGCCATTCACAGTCACACTCTTATTTTACTTGTATGCCAATAATAGTAGTGTTACACTGTTACTTTAGTAGTAGTACTGTACAATCGTACAGGCGTAAAGTATTCTGATTCCCCTTACAAAAGTTGAAAAATCATGAACCACACAGTCGCAAGGACTTTCAAACAGAGGTGAGAGGTCTCAAGTGTCTCATCCAACCCCTTATAAATGTACTACCTTCGGAACTTAACATATTAAACTAAAAAAATGATATATAAAAAATTGAAAATTCTAATATTCCAATTCAGATATTTAAGAAATCAAAATTTCAGGATAAGAAGTGATGCCCGATTTGTTACTTTGTAAATATAGTTAAATGACAAAAATGCTTTTATATTAAAAAGTTTATTAACAGCTTGTGAGCTGGCAATGAGCACTATTAAACAGTAAATGACAAGAAATATACTAACAATTACAAGTTATTTATTAATAAGTTGTAAATTGACAATAATAAGTATTGAACAAGTAGTAACAAGAAATATACTGATAATGGCAAGTTTAATATTTTCTTTTAAGAAAATCTAATACAAGGGTAATTTAGTCATTTGACTCTATTTGCAAAATACCAGACCAAACACAACTTTTTTTCTGGGATTTTGACCTCTTAAGTGTCTGAATTAGAATATTACAATTTTCAACTTCTTTTTATGTCATTTTCCCTTAAATTAATTTTTTTTGAAAATACCTTTGCTAATAATGTATACTACCTTCGGTCCTAATTATAAGAGCCAGTTGACTAATTTGAGGAGATTAAGGAAGTAAGTTGAGTTAGTTATTTGTCCTAAATAGGTGTTGTCTTTCCTAAAATATCCTTGCTAATCAAGTATATTGACTATAACTCTTATTATTAGAAGAGTTACTTTGAGGGAAAAAAAATGTATAAATATGAGAGACAAAGTATATTTGGGTCTTATATTTAGGATCAAAATAAAAGTCAAACGGGATCTTATATTAAGGACCGGAGGTAGTATTAGTTAAAATTACTATTTGATAAAACCTTTAACACGTGTAATTATTACAAAAATTATATTAAAAATATATATAAATATGATAGACAAAGTAAATTGTTTTGTACTTATGACCAAATTAAATTATAGCCCGAAGTAATATATGTTAATAATGGGTTATGATCTCCTGACTATAATTTAAAAGATAAAATATTTTGTTGTTAAAAAAATGACGTGGAGTTCACACATTTTTCTAGCCGTTGTTTATACTACCTCCAATCCTAATTATAAGATCGAGTTGACTAATTTAAAAAGATTAAGGAAAGAAATTAAGTTAGTTATTTTGTAATGAATATGTATTATATTTCCTAAAATATCCTTACTAATCAACTATATTGAAGAGAACTACAATTATTAGAATGACTACCTTGAAAAAATAACATAAATATGATAGACAAAGTGGATTAGAGTCTTATATTTAATATCAAAATAAAAATCGAACAAGGTCTTATATTAAGTATCGGAGGTACTAACTCTCTACCTACTTCCAGAATTATTTTTGGCCTTTTAGGAGACCTTTCCCGAATAACATATTTGAGTATTGCGGCCAAAAAAAAAGTAACACATTTGAGTATAAAAAAGGACTATTATATACCATATATAGTCAAGGGTGTGGTCTTTTTGATAGGTTTATTTTAATTTTAAATGTAAAATCAACTTATTTTATTTTTTAAATTTATATATTTTTTAAAAAAATTCCCATTAATTATGTATATATTAAGGAGTTTTTTTTTGTGCAAGGAGTTTTTTTTAATTAAGAAAGTAATCTATAATACAAATAATTAAAATGGATACCTTATAAAAAAAATTAACACATACTTTATTAAAAAAATCGGCTTAATCATACTTTATAAAAAAAGTCAGCTTAACTAATTTTTCATCTTTTTACAAATTAATTATTAAACTCGTATATTTAGGATCTAATATAGTGCTGTCAATAATTAAAAAAGATATGTGATGTATATACCTACTGAATATGATGTGCATAAAAATGCAGTACATAAGATCCACACCAAATTAAATGTAAATGTTTTTGCCGTTGGTGACTTATTAACTGTATGATTACTATAATATAGATTTTGTTTAACGAGGAGTGGGAAAGAAAACCCCATCATAAGCAAAGAGTCTCAACTCTCTCAGCCACCTTTTTTCTTGTCTTTGTAAATTTAATCAAATAATACTTTCAATTTTTAATATAAGAGTTAGATAACTAGTTTTAAAAAATTTAAAAAATTAGTTAAATTAACTATTTATAATAAATGTGTGTTGATTGCTTTAAATTACTTTTATTCAAATATATACATTAAAACTATACTTTATGCAAAAATACCTTATAATCAATAAAGATATTTTAAAGAACATATTATAAATTTAAGAGATAAAATAGATTGAGATTTTATATTTAAAACTGTCAACTAGTTTTTATATTTTAAATCAGACATAGTAACTTATTAACTCTCATCAGTGTTTAATTTAGGAACGGGAATAGGATTCCAACCTTTCCACTGTTTGGTTGAATAATTGCTGCACCATTCCGTTCCATCATTTTGATGACATACGAATTCTATCCCCAAATTGACGGGTTCGAAACCTCTCTTTTTTTTCCTTCCCATCCTCTTCTCTCTCCTTTTTTAATCGTGAGATTAACATATTTTAATGATTTAGATTTTAATTTTTTATAAACTATTTCTAAAAA
Organism: Neltuma alba; assembly: GCF_004799145.2. NCBI lineage: Eukaryota > Viridiplantae > Streptophyta > Magnoliopsida > Fabales > Fabaceae > Neltuma > Neltuma alba. The sequence continues at coordinate 160,691 of NW_021636514.1, forward strand.
AATTTTAAAAACATTTAGTGCACTTACAAATCATTAAATTAAATTTTAATATAGTTTATAATTTATAATTTATTTATTTTTATAATTTACTATTTTAATAATAAACATCCACGTTTCAGGAAAGCACCTTTTCAGTTACGAAAATTAGGGGGTGTTTGGCATTCTCAAAACTGTGGTTTCAGAAGCACTTTTTCGCAAAATGAGGTAACCTCCTCCACATATTTACTTTGTAATCCGTAAAAACACTTCTAAAACTATGGTTTAGTTTCTATCCAAACACCCCCTTAGTCAAGTCAAAACAAAATTACCAAAACACTCTTCTAGCACTTGAATGTTTTCAAAAAAATTCAAAAGATAAAATAAAAAATGAATATATGAAAATTCTTAACAACAGAAAATTTATCTTGAGTATTTTAATATATTTTTATGCTTTATTTGATCTAGGGGTAATATTGTCCAATCAAATACAAAATATCTATTTCATTTTGTGGCACACTCGACGTATTTATTTTATTCCATTAAACGCCATTCACAATCACACTTTTATTTTACTTGTATACTAATAATAGTAGCGTTACTTTAGTAGTAGTACTGTACAATTGTACAGGCGTAAAGTATTCTGATTCCCATTACAAAAGTTGAAAGACTATATGAAGTCACAAGGGCTTTCAAAACAGAGGTTTCAAAAGTCCTATCAAACCCCTTATAAATGTACCACTTTCGGTACTTAATATATTAAACTAATTATCTTTGCTGGTGGAAAAAATTAATTATTTATAATAAATCAATATTATTTTTTTTAAATATCTTTACTAATAATATGTATTAATTAAAATTACTATTTGATGGAAACTTTATATAAGCAATTACTGTAAGGATTACATTAAAAAAAAAATATATGATAGAAAAAATGAATTATTTTATATTTATGACCAAATTGAATGTCAAACCAAGTTTATAAAAGAAGGTAATATCTGTTAATAATGGATTATGATCTCCTAACTAGTTTAAAAGATAAAATATTTAGTGGTTAAGAAAAGTAAAAATTGTAATAAAGTCTTATCCAAAATTAAATGCAAAAAAGTCTCTTAAAATCATCAAATTATTTTGAAGTTCTAAGGGCCTTATTGCAAAAGATTTTATTTATTTAATTATTAAATTATCCTTATTTTTTTAGTTTATATTGATTACTGAAAGAACAGTAGCTACCAATTTAAGATATAACGATAAACAACTATCGTGATAAGTATTGGTAACACATTTTCTTAATGCATCACAAAAATACAATCCATAAGTTATCAATAGCTACCACAATAATTGTTAATCTGTACACCTTAAATTGTTAACGATTGTACTTTCAATTGTCAATGTATATTTTGAAAAAAAAAACAATTTAGTAATTAAATAAATAAAGCCTCTAGCAATAAAGTGCGTTAGAATTTCAGAATAATTTGATATTTTAAGAGATTGTTTTATATATAATTTTTTTTCAGGTGGAACTTTATTATAATTTTTCCTTAAAAAATGACTCGGAGTTCACCCGCCTTTTTTTTTTTTTTTCCCCGTTGTTTATCATTCTCCGCCTGCCTCCAGAATTATTTTTAGCCTCTTGGGAGAGCTTTCCCACGCAACACTTTTTTTTTTTGGAATGATCAAGTAACACACTTGAGTATAAACAAGAGCTATTACATGCCATATATAGTCAAGGACTTGGTCTTTTTAATAGGTCTATTTTGATTTTAAATGTAAAATCTCAACTTAATTTATTTTTTAAGTTTATATATTCTTTTAAATTTTTTTATCAATTATGTATATATTAAATATTTTTTTGTGCAAAGAGTTTTTTATTAAAAGAGTAATTTACAATATAAATAATTAAAATGGATACTTTATAAAAAAATTAATACATACTTTATAAATAATTAGCTTAACTAATTTTTTCAAATTTCTAAGAATTAATTATTAAACCCTTATGTTTAGGATCCAACATAGTACTATCAATAATTGAAAAAGATATTTGATGTACATACCTACTAAATATGATCTGCAAAAAAATGCAATACATAAGATCCACACTAAATTAACTTTAAATCTTTTTGCCGTTGGTGACTAATTAACTGTATGATTACTATAATATTTTCATACATTGAGATATAGACTTTGTTTAGCGGGGGTGGGAAAGAAAACCCTGTCATAATCATAAGCAAAGATTCTCAACTATCTCAACCACCTTTTTCTTGTCTTCGTAAATCTATCTAATCAAATAATACCTCCCATTTTTAATATAAAAATAAATAATTAATTTGAGAAGATTAAAAACATTAGTTAAATTAATTGTTTGTAACAAATATGTGTTGACTTTTTTAAATTATTTTTATTCAATCATATACATAAAAACTATACTTTGAGTGAAAATACCTTACAATTAATTGAGATATTTTTAAGAATATATTATAAATTTGAAAGACAAAGTGTATTAGAATTTTATATTTAAAAATATCAAATAACTTTTATATTTAAGACCGGAGGTAGTAACTTATTAACTCTCATCGGTGTTTAATTTATGTCAACCTTTGACGCAAATATAATGTATATACTGCACCCGATCCTTAATATAAGAAAGAGTTGACTAATTTGAAAATATTAAAGAAGTTAATTGAGTTCGTTATTTGCGGTGAATAAATATTGTCTTTCTTAAAATACCTTTATTAATCATGTGTTTTTTGAATTATCCATTAATAGTACTTCTTCTAGTCCTTAATATGAGACATAATTAATTAATCGGAAAAGAATAAAAAAATTAGTTAAGTTATTTTTTATAATAAGTAATTATTGTCTTTCTTAGAATACCCTTGCTAATAACATGTATTAGCTAAAACTACTATTTGATAGAACATTTAATATGTACAACTACTACAATGACTACTTTGAAAAAAATAGATACATATGAAAGACAAATGGATCATAGGTTTTATATTTAGAATTAAATTAAAAGTCAAACTAATTTTTATATTAAATATTAAAGGTAGTAACTTCTTAACATATGTAACTACTATACGGATAATTTAAGGGCAAAATAAATATTGAAGAAAAAGTATATTAGGGTTTTATATTTAAGATTAAATTAAATGTCAAATTAACTCTTATATAAAAAAACAGTTAGTAATTATCAATATCATTATTAGACAATAATAGTGTTATTAGTATTATTATCGTGACATGTTGTGTTACATCATAATATTTTAAAGCAAATTGGACTGAAGTTTGAAAAGGGAGAAGAAAGACAAAAGGCGGCTAAAGCCGCAAGCATTTAATATAGAGAATAGGGGTGCACATGGGCAGGGCTGGGCAGGGCAGAACCCCTGCCCGATGCCCAGCCCGAAACATGAACGGGCTGCATTTTGCAGCCCGCTGCCCGGCCCTGCCCATAGAAGCCCTAACCATTTTGGGCTGGGCATGGGCGGGCTGGGCAGGGCGGGCTTTGCTGCCCAAATGATGATGACCTACCGATATCACATGTAAAAAAACTTTCATCCATACCTAAAAATTACATTTCATAATTTTATATTTTCACACATTAAAATTATCCAAAAATAATTCAAAACAAGTCTTAGCAAATATCCAAATAAATAATATTCATAATCTATTTAGAACAAACAACTCTCAAGATTGTAATTAAAGTTTTGAAATTCAAACGGTTTGCATTAATCTCTAGAAAGTTGAGAAAAGAATAAAACATCTGAAAAAATTGAAGAGGGGTTGAAGCACATTGAGATATTCCATTGGGAGCCAGGGATGGCGATGTAATAGAAACTTGATTATCCATTTAAGTGGCAAAAATTAAATGTTACCTAAAAGATTGTAAAAAGATATTAAAACTGAAGTAATAGGCTAATAGGAATAACATAGACCATATAAAAATGAGGTGAAAATAATTGTAAAAAGAAAAATAAAAATAATCTCATAATAATTTAATATAACGACTTTTAATATGTAAATACTTATTATGCGATACAATGTAGTTAGCAGTCCATACAACTAAAAGACTTCTTTCTATCATATGACTTATTCATAAAAAATTAATACAAAATAACTAAATATAAATCAAATAGAAAACATGTAATTCAGATAATTAAACCCCAATTTTCTTTCCATGCTCCTACCCCAATCTTGTTTTCTATCTTGCATAAATATTCAAAATTGTTTATTTATACAAATATGTAATGTATGAACTCCATTCTCTAACAAAGAAAGTTGTTAATGACATAGAGGGGAAGATTGACTTATAAATAGCCAACACTACAACAGCAACAAACAATAGGATATACACAATAAAACTCACGAATAACAAGTTAAAAGCAAGATACTACTGCTTCTTTAGAAGAATTAGATCCCTTAAAATAGAAAACTAATAGACATGTAATAATAATAAGTTAAATTGCAAAAAGGAGGGAGATAACTTTTTTTTTAGGTAAAGAAATGTAATATATTAATATTATTTTATAAATTATAATATATATAATCTGGGCAGGGCCAAATGGGCAGGGCAGCATGTCCTGCCCGATGCCCAGCCCTGCCCATGAAATGCCCAGCCCAAAGATGCCCATTCTTTTTCGGGCTCTTTTTTTTCGGGCTGGGCTGAGCAATTTTTCTTCGGGCTCGGGCGGGCTTTGCGGGCATTTGGGCTTCATGTACACCCCTAATAGAGAATGCCAATCTGAATGCCTTCGTTGATTGCTCATTTTACATGCCGCACTTAAAGCCACACGCACATGTTCAATTCATTAATTTAATTAATTAAAAACATCATTCCATGTTTCTTAAAATCAAATTTCGATTTTTAAGGCAAAAATAATATGTAAGTTCCCATAGTTTTATCTTATTTTTAATTAGGTTGTTATTATTTTTGTACTGAGTCAATATACTTTCTTCAACTTTATTTACTGGTCCCTCTATTCATAATTTGTTCATTTGTAAAAAAAAGAAGATGATGAAGTCACACTCAGTATGCAAAATATCTCTGCCTCAAAAAATATTAAATATCTTATACCCAACGATGAGTCAGCCGGGCAATAAACTTGTTTGTTCCTTTGGAATTAAAATCTCTGACCACGTTAATGGTATCTTGTTATATGTTTCAAGGATTCATTCAAAACATTGACTTTGATACCAGTCAGGTCAATTTTTCTTTTTGTCTTTTTTAATAACTCTCACACACCTCACAAAAAGAGGTTTGAACTCCCACTATGAGAAAGATATTTAGATTTAGTACTTAACAACATCTTGAATATAGTTGTTTTAATAAGAAGATACTTATACGTAAGTAAATAAATTGTTTTTTTTACAAAGAATTTAAATTCACAATCTCATATTTAAATTTTTTTATAAAAGGTGTTTAACATCTTCTTATTTTTAATATAAGACTTAATTAACTAATTAATTTATGTAGATTAATGATGCTAGTTAAATTAGTTAATATGATATTTTTTCTAAAACACCTTAAGTATCTTTCTTAATTTTCTCTCTCACTCTTCTATTTAATTATTTTCAAAAAAAATCAATAAAATTAATTTAAAAAAATTAATAAATATGTGAAATAGGTCTTATATATAAGATCAATATCAATTCTTTAATTATGTCTTATATTAAAAACCGGAAGAGTATCAATTAAGTTATAACAAACCTTCAGGTATGAGTTGGTCCCAAAAAAAGGGGATTAATATGGACGCAAATTAGAAGTGAAGCTGACTTATAAGATTTTACGCTTTTCTCGGTGCAAAGATCGATCCTTAATTTGACTTTGCTCAGTCATATATTCCAAGACATACAAAAAACAAAAACAAAAAAAAAAAAACTTCCTCAGAATATAAAACCTCAATTATTTTCAAACAAATTAAGAATACGATTTTGGGCCTTAGCACGTGGACAACATTATTTTGGGAAAGTCTTAAAGCTGATCTGGCCTCCATAATATAATTCAGATACCACTATTTAATTTATTTGTTATTTATAACTATCTATTTAATGTTTATTGAAATATTAGTAGTAGTAGCAATAATAATTTTTTTATCATATGTTTTTTAAGAAACAGTGTTTTCTTTGACTAAATTTTAAAAACAATGTTAAATATTCACCTACAATGCACAAAAGTATCCCTAGGTAACATGATATTCTCATAATTATAAACGAACAATGCATAAATTTTAAATATGAATATAACTATAATTTGTAAACTTGACATAATAAAAATATAAGCTTTTAAACACTTCATTACATTAAACAAATTTATTTGTGGAATTTTGATAAAACAAGAGATCCATTGATAAAAAGACGATAATACCGAAATTTCGCCTTTTATGGAAGCACATGAAACATACAGATTATGAAAAGAATTACGTACAAGCAACCTTGGAATCGGTTCTCCGATAAATTCGAGAAGGACCACAAACATATTTAAGACATACTTCTTTTATGTCTGGATTGTTTAAATTTAGTTTGAAGCAATTCAGACTTTATTTATGTAAAATATTAATCTTATAATTATTTAAATAACACAAAGTAAAATTGAACCATTTTGTTTGAAGATGTGGACGAATTGAAAATTTTAATGAAGTGGTTGTTTGACTTCTTTTACCCTATGTTTTTTTTTTTGGACTGAATTCTTTTACCCTATGTTTGGTATGTGAGGAGGAGAGAAGAGAAATTTTTTTTTAATGAATTCAATTTAGAAAATAATAGAAGGGGTGTTATAAAATTTTGATTAAAAAAATATGTAACATAAAAGCGTAAGAAAATTAATTGAAAATTTTAAACACACTTCTTTAATTTTTTTTAAAATTAAACCCATCAAAATTTTTTCTTCTCTCCCATCCTCTTCATTTCCCTTATATCAAACATATTTTTAAAACTAAGGTTTTTTTTTTTCCTGTTTGCATTTTATGAGAGAATATGTCTTCACTTGTTATTTTTTACGCCCAAAAATTGACAAGTCTGATTGGTGTGTCTAAACTACTATCTTCGGTTTTAATTATAAGATTTTATTTGTGATTTATAAATGATGTCTTATAATTAGGACTAAAAATGATATTTTGTTTCAAGATGCGGGCGCCTTGGTAGAAAAACTCATAACTAAATTTTATATTCTATGAGACAAAATTTTTCTCACGGACTTATTTTACATAACGTAAAATTATTTAAAATAATATAACGTAAAATTATTTAAAATAGGCTAGTTCAAATGTTCCGTTGAATAGGATGATGCGTGTCTGTGTGCATATGTGGAACGGGTTCAACTAATTTGAGTTGCATGCAAAATCAAATAAAAAGAGAGGTAGTTACGTTGGAACAAATGGAAAACGATTTTCAGAATGTGGTGAATGAAACTTGTGAGGACGTTGACAAGTTGAGTGGTGTGTCTAAACTCTGAAGGGAGAGGGACCGCAAGGTGTAAAAATCATGTTTGTTGTGCTTCAAATGCAATTCTTAATTTTGGTTTGGTCTCACCACTTTTAGGCCGGCATATTTCCTTTTCGACGGGCAACTTTCAGTCTATTTATATTTGGTACCACACAACCAACAGAACTTTAGTCTTAAAAGGGCTTTTGATTAACTTTTTAAAAATGATTATATGAAACTCGAAATAAATATGTAAGAGGAGTTATGTCTTGACTTGTATAAGAAAACTTTGTAAAGTGATTTTTTGAAGTTTCTAAACACCCCTTAATCAAGATTCAAGTTTATTTTGTATAAATATATAAAACACTTTTGATCCTGTTTGAGATCTAAGTTAACTTGTAATTAAATTAGTCAAACTGTAATGTGACTTTAGCTAGATATCAAATGGTTTGTTTAAAATTTTTTTCATTAATTTATTATTATAATTTATTACATTACAGTATTTTTTCCTTAAAGTCTTTAAATTTTTAATTGTGAGGGAACACATATTAAACCACAATTGCAGTCAAGGTGAGTTCCAAAAAAAAATCGCCATTGTATATCACTATATACCTACATACTTTTTTAATGAGCAGATAATTAATTTATCAATGTTAAAAAATTATGTAAATAAGCTATTTCTAAAAAATATGTGTTAATTTTTCTAAATTAAATATTTTAACATAATAATAATTTATATTGAATCTACTCATTAATAGAAGCTCCCTTACAATGTGCATTCAATGAGAATAATTGAAAAAAAAAAGTTATAAATTTGAAAGTCAAAATGAAATGAGATTTTATATTCAGGATTACACTAAATTCTTTAATTAGTTTTTATATTTAATTAAGTTTTACCTTTAGTAATATACTAGCGTACTACTTCTTTAGTTCTTTTGCCCCCCCCTTTTTTTTGACCGCAAATAATTTTTTTTTGCCAAATACCTCAAACAATTTAATCAGTTAGACTGATATAATCCTCATGATCTAAAACATACAGGGACATATACAGGACTTTCCTGATGGCCTCTAGTGTTATAATCTGATCGACCTTGTTCGATTTCCGGCGTTCTGTAATGAGTACTCCTCCAATCCCTAACACGGGGTGTTTGGAAGTATCCAAAAATACTTCTTAGAATAAATTTTTTACAAAATAAGACAAATTCTTTAACATATTTATTTCATACACAGTAAAAGTGCTTTTAAAATCATGATTTTGATTCCATCCAAACACTCCGTATAAGATCTATTAAATTAATTTGATTAGATTAAGAAAGTTAGATAAGTTAGTTAATTATAAAAATTATGACATGTTTTTCCTAAAACACCATAATAATTTTTCTTAATATCTCCTCTCTCTCACTTAACTGATTATGGTTGAGAGAGTATCCATAGGGATAATTTAGAAAAAACTGATAAATATAAAAAATAAGTCTTATATTTAGGATCAAAATTAACTTAACAATTAAGTCCTATATTAAATATGGGAGAAGTATAATAATGGGTCATAGACGCGCATTTAATTTTCTTGAATTTTAAACATGTTTTTTGTTTGGGTTTGCCAATTGTTGTCGTGGGGGAAATTGAAGCCTTTAGATCTTTTATTTTCGTTTTCTTGTCCCTATATGTTCGTCAATTCATAGCTGATGCATGCGCGTATGGCATGTACAAATTGGGCTGATTCGCGCAGCTGAAAGTTTTCAACTATATATTCGAAAGGCATACATTTAACCTTGAGGTTTTCTAAATATGCACATGAAACTAGATTTAGGTCACGTGCCATACATGGGAATAATTATTCATGGTTTTGTTCTTCCCTTCTTTAATACTCTTCTAGTTCTTAATATACGACCCATTTAACTAATTTGATTAGATTAAAAAAGTTAAGTGACGATGTTAATTATAAAAAATATAACATGTTTTTTCTAAAATATCATAATCATCTTTCTTAATACCCCATCTTCCTCTTTTATTTAATTATGATTGAAGGAGTATCCATAGGGGTAATTTAGAGGAAAATAATAAATATAAAAAATGGGTCTTATATTTAGGACAAAAACCAACTCAATAATTAAACCCTATATTAAGGACTGGAGAAGTATAATATAAGAATTACTTGACTATTTTATATAAATTAAAGAGACTAAATAAATTACTTAATTCTAATCATTGTTACTTGATCTCTATAAAATGTTGCTAGATAATATTAGATTATATATGATTTTATAAGTAAGATAAATTAGTTTGGGAGAAATGATAAATATGAGAAAAAAAATGAATTAAGTTTTTATATTTAAAACTAATTAAATCAACTCTCTAACTTGTTCTTGTATTCAGAACCGAAAGAGTAGTTGAGAAATTAAGATGCCCAATTTGTATGCGCGCGCGCGGATGTGCTATGATCTATCAATTTTTTTGAGGGCTTGTTTGGTATGGAGAGAACAAGGGGAGGGAAGGAAGTGAAGAGATTTTGCTCCCTTCCCCTTATTTGTGTTGCTTAAATTTTTAAGAGGGGAGGAAAATTTTTTTTAAGATTTTCCCTCTTCTTCCCTCATAACCCTCCCCTTCCAAATTGGAAAGATTGGGAGAAAAATTATAATATTTCATAAAAATTCCTCTCCTCCTATTTTACTTCATTAATCTAAATAAAATAATATTAAAATTACTTTTTTTTTTCTTCCTTCCCCCTCTGTTAAAACTCGTCTTTTCTTCTTTTTTTTCCCCCTCTTTTTAACCAAACACACCCTAATGATTTTGGGGCTTTTTATTGTTCTTTCAGGATTGATTTCTACAACATAATCAGAAAGCCATCATGAGATTTCAATATTTCATTGGCTAACTGCTATATCCAATCTTACGAAATATGCATTCTATAAATAGGATTCTAATCTAATTCAATGACAAATGCGCAATCACAGGGCCACAAAATTTCTTAGCATCACAACTTAATTCAGCCACATAGTCATATTCGTTGCATTTCTAATCAGCTGACAATATCAATAATTCAATATGATCCCAATTTACAGCGAATTACCAATCAAAACCAAAACTTTACGGATCCCATGCATGAATGTGAGAGCAATTTGTATAAAACATGAATTACCTAACTGCCTTTAAGTCAAGAGCAATAATTACAGTTACAGTTATAATTTTGACCATCTCAAAACACTAATTATTAAATGGAAGAGTTCCTTAAACTCGTAAACTACCCTTATTATTTGTCACCGCCAAACTTCTCACATACCAAGAACGGCATTGAATAGATAAAAGGGATACGAATATTGGATAAAAATGTGATATAATAATATAGGATATTTTCTCTTACACACATTCCTTCTATTTTTACTTTTATTATACCCTTCCGGTTTTTAATATAAGACCCATTTAATTAATTTGATTAGATTAAGAAAGTTAAGTAAGTTAGTTAATTATAAAAAATATGGCATGTTTTTCCTAAAATATCATAATCATCTTTCCTAATATATTTTATCCTTCTTCTACTTGATTACAGTTGATGGAGTATTTATAGGATTAATTTTAAAAAAATTGATAAATATGAAAAATAAGTTTTATATTTAGAATTAAAATCAACTCAACAATTATGTCCTATATTAAAGACGGAAAAGTAATTAATAAGAATAAAATTAGAAATAGAGCATTAAACAAATGAGATGAATCAGAGTGATATATTGTACTGCAAGGTTTCTCAACGTGAGACATAACATAGGACACAACGTGCAACTTCTCTAAAATTCATTGCGCCTAACACACCTCCTAGGCAGTAACCCCAGCTCTACACATGCCCTGTACCACAAACTGAAAGGAAAAAGGTTTCCATTGATATTTCCTTCAAACAGGTGTTTGCAAATAAAATGCTAAATACAGTAACAAAATGAATTTTTCCCCGTACATTATATTTCAATTTATTTTATTATTTCTCTTCGTCTCTTGCTTATTTATAATAAGGGAAAAATATATATTTTTAAATGTTTATTATTTTTAACTAATGTTAACAAATTTTTTAAACTACACAATCCAATTATTTAAATCTTATAAAAAGTATTAGAAGGCTTGTTAGATGTTATGTGTGGAAGAGGTTCCCCACGGCTCCTCTTGTCCTTCTTTACCCATTCTTTAGCCTCCTTTTTTTTCACTACCTGGATCAAAATTTTAATATTTCAAATTTAACATTTTATAAAAATAAATATTATTATAATAATTTTATTTAAAAAATACGTAAATAAATTCAAACTATTAAAATCTGATCTGAGATACTCGCAATTATAGTGAAAAATTTAAAATAATAATCACCCGTTATTAACTATTTATATTGAATATTACCTGTATAAATATATTTAATTATTTTTGAGTTAAGGTGTAAAAATACATAATTATTTTTGAGCACTTTTTGGTATTTTTGTCATAATATCATAGGCCCCACAAATGGCCCCACAAATAAAAGGAATGTTAATATTTTTGCATCAATTTTGAATTTGCATGGATATATTTGCACCTCAAAAAAGTAGATGGTGTTAGGCATTATCAAAAATTTGAAATTTTTATCCGAGAATAGCAAGGTAGGGGTGGGGGAGGGGTTTTAAGGGTATTTGGGTGGAAATTAAACCTTAATTTTAAAAGTGATTAATAGATATGTGAAAGATTTTTCTCTTGATTTGCCAAAAAAATGTTTTGTAAAAATAATTTTAGGATGTTCCACACACTCTCAGTTCGTTAAATGTTATACTATTTTTGTTTTTTAATATAAGAGTTAGTTGACTAATTTGAATAAATTAAAAAATTAGGTAAGTTACTTATTTGTAATAAATAAATGTTATTTTTTTAAAGTATTTCTGCTAATCAAATATATTAACCGGAACTAATATTATAATAAAGGCTATCTTAAAAAATAAAATAAATTAACATCTTATATTTAGAATTAAAATAAAAATTTTTATATTAAATTATTAATTACTAATCGGAGCTAAAATATTTTTCCCCGTCAGCGACCTCTCCACAGTCCCCGAAATAATCCTGTTCCCGCCGTTCACCCCTCCTCAACTTCAACGTTCAAGGAATCCACCTCCGTGCGTCTTCTTCCTTTACTCTCCGGCCTCCTTTCAAGAGCTTCACGTCCATCGATTTCATCTTCGGTTTTTCCCGTGCAAGCTTGGCGAGTTCGCAGCTTCCCTCTGGGGCAACTCCGTCTTCCACTCTTCCCTCTGCCTTCTCATCCTGGCGAGTTCCTCTTCTTTCTCGGCCTTAGAGTCTTTAAAAATGAAGTTAGCTTGTGGATTGTGATATTCTGGGGCAGTAATAGTGCTTGTGAATGATGATATTTGGTTGTGAAATTACTGAAGAAATTAGTTGATGTATGGTTTTGCTTTAAGGGCTACTATGTGCAGGAAATGGAGAAAGACTTCTTATAGTTCGAGGGTGTAATTGTGGCGTTGAAATGAGTGTTGAAATACCAATTCTGGTTATGTTGAGGGTGTAATTGTGTGTAATTCTTGTGTATGTTTGGTGCTTCTTTTTGGGGAGCGCTTAAATGCTTAAATTGGTATTTCAGTCTGGAACTGCTTCCTTGTAAAAATTTTGTGATATTTTGAGAAATTTATGTTCAATATAATTATGGGCAAGACTGTCAATCTCCCTTCAACCGATTGGTAAAAGAGAGACCTTTGTCGCTGCTCTGCGAGCGGATGATAGCAAGTTATCATTTTTTGCTTACTTCCTCATTATCTTAAATCTTATTTCTGGCAACTCTTACTTTGCAGTTCTATGGGGAAACATATCTTAAAACCTTCAATTGTGTGGCATACTGTAAACATGGGTATGGTGTACATGGTAGTAGCATGTTACTTGAATGAGTTATTTTTACTTTGGATAGACGTTGATGTTGTGAATCCTATATGTAGATTTAAACTAAAGAGGAAATCTTTAAAATTCGGTCATTTAGCTCAACTAGATATGGGACTCATGTATTGCACGGAGTTATTCATGGCTTATGAATAATGTAGCATTTTATAAAGTTTACATATATTGATGATGATGATTGAAGGTATACGGATTATGTCTTTGTTTTCATCAAGGAGTTTTATTTAAATTTATTCTCTTAAAATTGTAATGCTATTTGTTTGTATCTGTTTAAAATGCATTTGGCGAGAACTATGATTATTGACATTTATGACGGTTTGCGTATGTAACTTCTGTGAAAGAGTTTTCTTCTTCTCTTTTTTGGCCTAGACTTACAATACGTTGGTTGTTAAACAGAAAATACTCGTGGATAACATGTGCTGGTGTCTGCCATTCTAGTGTTAAGGGTCTTGGAAAATGATGTGTGTCTGAAGACCACTAAACTGTGTGGGGCTATTCCGACCTGCAGAAAAAACCTGATTTGAACCTTTGGTGGGATAAAACTGGAACTTGAATTTGCTCTGATTGTATTCAGCTCAAAAAAAAAAGAGTTTGCTCTGATTGTGAGCTTCAACTTTGTTTGGAACTTATAGATGTAGATACTGCTTCAATCAATGGACCAATACCACAACACTCTCCAAAATGAAGAAGAATCCCTTTCTCTCTCCACGTTGGCTTCCATGAGATCCCACATCATCAACCCTTCAACTCCCCAATCCACCCTATGTTCCATCCTTCAAAAGCTGACTTGCTCACTCGAACTTAGTCATGACAAAGTACTTCTTCATTACTCTCTCAACCTCCTCACCCATCTTGCCTTCCACCACTCTTCCTTTTCTCATTTCATCTTTCAATCTGTCTGTTCTCATCCTCTTCTCTCTGCCCAGTCCACTCGTCTTGCTGTTGACTCACTCCAAGTACCGGCTTTGATCACAGAACGTGTTCCAGCACTTGGCTTGAATATGGACAAGCTTGATGATGGGTTTTTTGTTTCTCTCTGTTTTGGCCCCTCTGTATCTGCACGTTTATGGTTGCTGAACAACGCAGGGCGCTTTCAACTTCAGCCATCTTTACTGTTTACTGTGTTTCTAGGGTTCACAAAGGATCCTTATCCTTATGTGAGAAAAGCTTGCCTGGATGGACTTGTTGATTTGATTAATCATGGTGTCTTCGAAGACTCTAGTTTGGCGGATGGGTGTTACCATTGTGCTGTTCAACTTCTGGGTGATATGGAAGATTGTGTGAGATCATCTGCAATTCGTGTTGTAAGATGCCGTTACTTAATGTTTTCCTCTCTTTTGTGTGCTTCATGGAGAATATGACTTTGCAATGCTTGTTTTTGCTCCCAAAAAAAAAAAAAAAAAGACTTTGCAATGCTTGTGGAATAATAATTAAAAACTAGTATTTTGAGACTACATGGTACTGTATCTTCAATAAGCTTATTTATCCTAAATGAATAATATTTAGTCTTCCAGAAACTCGTTAACAGATTTTGCACTTCTAGAAATTTTAGTGTAACTTTGAGGTCTTATCTGATGTGTTATCTATTTTGTAATTTCAGGTTTCTTCATGGGGGCTGATGTTAGCAGCTTCTGATGCTGACATGAAAAGCTACTGGTCCAATGAAGTATTTGCCAAGGTATTTTCTTATTCTATGGGCTATGCATTTCTATGGTTGTTGGATCTTGGTTTCATAACTGGTTAATTTTAAAGCCACAATCTCAATATTGTGATGATTCCCTATCGATGATTCTTTCCCCTTGACAAAATCAGGATTCTGAACATGGTCTTTTGATCTTAATGATTCATTCTATGTCCTTTATGAATCTCAAAACCATAATAACCCCTTCCTTGATTTGTGGGACTCTAAAAATGGCACATGTAATCGAGGTAAGTTTAACAAATATGATTCTCTCTCCAAGTTGGAGGTATTAAAAAGGTTAAACTATGATGTCTCTAACATGAAACAATATGAATTCTTCTATTAATTTAGATTTTGAGCCCATATGGAATTTGGGGCAAGCCATTCTGTTCATGGGTTATAAACAATGATTTTTTTTTTTTTTGTAGATTTTCTTTTATAGATATATAGATACATAGATTCTTGGCGTACGTAATATAATATGTAAAGTTTTATTGCACGATGTCATTTTATTTCTGTTGCGTTCAGAAGTTAGAATTATACTTTAATTATTCTGTTTTCTAGTATTCCTGACCGTTGGCTGCTGATTACCTTGGTATTACATGCACTTCATATTTATGCAGCTCTGTTCTATGGCAAGAGATATGAGCATGGAGGTCAGGGTTGAAGCTTTTTGTGCCCTTGGGAAGATTGAAATAGTATCTGAGGATTTGCTTTTGCAAACCTTATCAAAGCGAGTCCTAGAGGTTGGAAAGAAAAAGGAAGTGTTTGGCCGGAACACGACTGAACAATTTAAAATGCTGGCAGCTAGTGTTGCTGGTGCACTAGTGCATGGACTTGAAGATGAGTTCTTTGAGGTAACTTTTCTTGAACATTACTGCTTTATATGTATTTTACAATAATGATAAGATGTATGATGTATCTTTGAGGAAAGAGGTCTGTTGTTTAATTAAGTGGAGAACTTAGTCATTATTGGCTGCAACTATGTCGTAATAGCTTAAGAATTTCTATTTAACCTGAAGGTGCGAAAGTCTGCATGCCAGTCCTTGCAAAGACTTGCAGTCCTCTCCGCTGAGTTTGCTCATGAAGCTTTGAACATTTTAATGGATGTGTTGAATGATGATTCGGTGACTGTTCGATTGCAAGCTTTGAAAACTATGTATTATATGGCAACTAGTGGCTGTCTGAAGGTTCAGGAAAAACATTTGCACATGGTATGATTTTCATTCTTGATAAATATGTAGGCTGAATATCCAATATATGACTATATTTTATGGTTGTTGGGAGTCAAATTGATTTTTTTTTTTTTCAAAATAAAAAAGAAGGGTTTCCCCCCCCCGGCTTAATTTTGTAGAATGAATCAAATAACTAATTTACTTGGTCACGTTGATCAAATCAATTACTAGGAAACTGTATAACCTTTGCAATAACATAATAAATTACCAGAGTCGTTCATGGCCCATAGGTTTAAGTTTTATGATAAAGCTTTTTCAAAGAGAGTTAGCGATTTCCATGATTTGATTGTGCAGATTATACCAGTTAGAACTGATAAGGGGTTTCTTTCTCCGATGGAATTTCGAAGATCCTTAGTCCTTGTCAATAAATTTAAGGGATAAGGTGCTTAAACACCCGGGAAGTGTCTATGAAGGAACACCTGGCACCTTGCACCTGGAAGTTTTTTTTTTTGTCTCCTATTTACCTTGAAAGTTTTATTTCGTAGCAAAAATATTTTGGCCGTTATCCGCTGTTAAGTTATACGGTTTGACCGATGCTTTTAACGGTCAAACTTAATGACAGGTAACGGTTTAGGATAGAAATACTACAAAATAAAACTTTCAGGGCATATAAGAGGGGGAAAAAAAACTTCCAGGTGTCAGGTGCTCCTTCGTGGATATTTTTGGGGTATTTAAGCACCTTATTTCTAAATTTAAATTATATATTGAATGAAAATTTCTTTTTGCTGGCATATTTTTAACACTCTTTTATCTGCTTGGCAAGTTATTATCTTGATCATGTTTAATTCTGTGCTCTTCCAGTTTATTGGTGTTCTAGCTGACAACAACAGGGAAGTGAGATGTGCAGCAAGGAAAATACTTAAACAAGTGAAGCTGAATAGTCTCTTGTTGTTTAAATCAGCAATCGATGGTCTTCTAGATAGTTTGAATATTTACCCACAGGTTTTCTTCTAATTATTCTGCAATTTTATCTTTTTGATTCTTAAGATGGGCTCGTGAGATTTTACAATAACATTAAGTTTTGGGTATGCAATTTATTGAAATGCTTACAAAATTTTATTTTCATCCTTGTCTGATCACTTTGTTGGATCCTTTCCCTGTTTTTGTTCAAAGCAGGCTGCCCCTTTTTAAAAGCATTTGACTCATCTTGATTCTTGAAACCAATATAGTCTCTCACTCACATTTTCAAAGTATTTCTCTCTCGGAGGGGAAACCCTAGCATGGACTGCATATCTTGCTATGCTATGGACGATTTGTACATCTTAGGCATGTTATCATGTTCTCAATCAAATCTAGATGGGATGATTTAGCCCTTCATTTTGCCACCCATTTTCCCGATTGGTGAGGGACTTATCATCACTGCATCCACTCTTTCCTTATGCCTTCCAGCTCATTATTATTTAGTATTTACTATCTCCTAAATGTTCACTTCAATACCCTATGACCATTGAACCTTACTTCCTCATTTTATCCATCTTGTCTATGCTATATGGATCTCATGCTGCTTAATTTTTTAATAGTTGAAGAAAGAGGCGAATACGCACACACAGAACAACAACATACTCTTTTTGGCATTTACTGAACTTTTAACTCCTGTTCATTTTAACATCTGCATACTCTCATGGCAGGACGAAGCTGATGTATTTTCAGCTGTTTCCCATATTGGCCGAAATCACCAGCAGTTTGTAGCCATTGTATCCAAAGAAGTTTTTGAAGAGGTGAACTTGTTCCTTCTGATGATGATTATATAACATGCCCAGGAACTTCATGAACATTTTGCACGTCTTGTTAACATGAAACTAAACTTGGTTGACACTATAGTTAGAGGGCATCCTTAGAAATTTGGTATTGGAAAGCAGCATGCCAGCTGTACTTACTGCTTAGAATTTACCCTTACAGTATTAGTTTTGTATATCTTTGGCTTATAAGATAAGCTTAGGTATCTATAATTTTTCGGGGGACAGATTTTGGCATTACATTTCAGCTAATGCTGCTGCCTGCTTTTGTAATTTATCCCCGTAATAGAACATTGATAAATTCATTGCCATGTTCTTGTGGCAAAAAATTGTAGTATGGTTTTCAGTTTTTCATGATATCAATATCTAATGTTCTGGTATCAGAAGAATGCAACCTCATAGAGGGAGGAACAATGATTCATTTTGCCTGTAGTTTTCTCAAGATTGATTTATTCAACTAATCAAGGTGAATGAATTTTATCACCCAAAAATCTTATTTTTTGGCAGAGATAATTGAGATTAAGTTGATATTTTGCTACATCATTCTTTCAGGTAGAAGCAGCTTTTGAAGGCAACTCAGAATTCAATAGTGCGAGAGTGGCTGCACTTTTAGTCCTTTGTGTCTCTGCCTCACTCTCACGTGTAAATGTAGGCACCATACCTCCAATTTTGTTTTCTTACGCTGTTACACTCCTAGGGAGGATTTATTCTGCTTTTATTGATGTTATGGATAGGGATGCCCTTTTGGCCTACCTATCTGATAAAAGTAGATCTATTGGTTGTTTAGCCTCCGATATTAACCATGGTGAAGGGGAGCAACAATTACCCTTAGTTCAAGGTGATTACAGTTATTGCGCCAGCATTGATGTGACAAGTGTTGTTGAGACATCACACACAAGAGATGTGGAGTCTGAAACTCAGTCCCATTTTGTGAGGGAGCCAAAAGATATACTCAATTCTCAAGTAGAACAACGGCCAGTGCATGACGAAGTTATAAAGTTTACGGATCTTACTCTTTTGAAGGTCCCAGGTATCTGGTCCCTCATACAATCTGGCTTTACAAGCGAAGTTCTTCAGATCCTAAGGTAATGTAGTTCATTGATATTTGTATCCTTTTGGTTCTAATTCAATTTAGCTTCCATCATATATCTGTATGTATATAGTGGCTGTAATTTATGTGGAGATTTGCTGATATATCTGTATGTATATAGTGGCTGTAAATTATAGCAGAATTTTGTAGTGATTCGCTGTCACAGTTCTATTCATTGGCACATAATTTTGTGTGAGTATTTAGATTCACATGCTCATCTTACACTCAGAACGTGGCTAGTTCATGGGGAACACCATCTGTTTGGGGGCCTGAATTGAAGATGTTTGTCCTGCGAGCTTATTTGCTATTGCTACATGACATTTGATATGTTTTGATCATTAAGCGCATGCATGCATGTGAAATATTATCTTGATTTTCTTTTTAAGCGTTGTGTTGACAATGTAGGAGTGGGAAGGAAGATCTGGCAACTATGAGATTTGATACTATGGAATCTGCTGATGCTTTAGCATTTACTTTGCAATATCTTCGAATAATAAAGGGCCTTGCAAAAATTTGGGGAAATTTCTTCCAAGAGAAATTGATATGTTCTCGTGCAATGGGAGCAATAGACTTTGAACTGGCAAAGCTTGATAGGAGAGTTAAAGAATTCAGATATCGGTTCATAGGCTTTTCTCCGCAGGAGGAATTGAATGTCTTGGAGCTAATGTTGGTCACTTGTGTTCTTAGGCTGTGTAAAGTTGACGTATGCTGTCGAATTCCTACATCAAAGAGGTTGACTGCAATATTTTCGCACGTAGAATTTCTCCTCAAAGAACGCTCTGTCATGCCATCCACATTCATAATTGAACTCAGGAAATTGTTATCTGAAGGTGGCACCTCCATAAATGACGCTTCCCAGAGTCATTTGGAGTTTTACAAGTGTCTCGAGTCATTCTCTTGAAGCAGTTCGTTGTAGTGGAACAATTAGACATGTACGAGCGGAGCTAAGTATTCTCAGTAGTGACTCTGAACACCCTCTTCCTTTCGTTTCGGGACTACCAGTAGGCATTGAGTGTGATATCACCCTCCACAATATCACCAATGATAACAGATTGTGGCTGAGCATGACCATGAATGATGATGGTTCAACGCAGTATGTTTTTCTAGATTGGAAGCTTTTTGAAGGCTCTGGAGATCAGGTGAGGAATTCTGCATTTGTTGCCCCATTTTATGGAACCCCAAAGGCTACTTCTTTCAGGATAAGGGTATGTATAGGCTTGGAATGTTTATTTGAGGATGCTGTTTCCTGGCAAACTTATGAAGGGCCAAGACATGAACTTACGTTTCTTTGTCCCGAAAAAGAAGTTTATCTTTCCAATGTACAAAAGACTAAATCTCATTCCCTTTAATAAAACATTGTAGTCTTGTTTTTTTGGTGGGATGACATCTGGAATTGTTGCGCCAGAAATTCCAAATTCCTATGTCAAAAGGCTAAATTGTGTTCTTTACCTTCCTCTATGCAATAGTATAATTGCAGGCAATTTCAAATGATAATAAGCTGACTGAAGAGAAGAGAGATAGGATGGTCAAGGATTTCATTTTTGTTTTACCCCAGTCACAATCAAAAGGTCTTCAGTTTTAGTGTTTCATCACCTTATTCTTATCACTCGGACTATTCACAGTAAGTACACATGCGTAACATGATGGTTTTAACAGATGTTTTCAGCTGGCTACTCAATATATAACTCCTCCGCCGCGCACTGTCCAACAAGAAATCCATTTCTTTTGCAGCCATTGAGGTTTCAGAATTGAAAGGCCGAAGAAGAGAGCTAAAACACATGCTACCGGGGAAAGGGCTCCAAAGTCTTCTATTGTCAAACTTCGTGTCTCCACACCACTTTTGAATTCGGATTTGTCAATAGTAGTGTTTAAGGATATGCTCTTCATCATGTCACCAAACATCACCACATTTTGAGTCACTTTTAATATTGCAACTGAAAACTTCGAGACCAAGGTGGAATTCTTTGGGAACGCCTGAAAATACAACATCGTACATCATCCAAGTTTGACAGGCCATATATATGTTGGGGAGGACAGAAGAACAGTACTCACAAAAGCAAATCCAGCAGTTTTGTAGATTGGTCCTGTCATCTTGCAAGAAGGGCATTGGGAAAGCATAAGCATGAGATAAGGAGTTTCATCAAAAATAGCAACAATGCCTTTTTCTTTGTCTTCGTTTGATAATGCTTCCTTGTACTGTTCGGGACTTTCTAAAGGCTTTAACCGAGTTGGATCGAATCCTATTTGGTGAATCAGAAGCTCTTTCACCCAGGAATTGTTTTGGTATCCCACGGACTGATTGTTCCTTCTGATCTCTTGCACGTCCCTCCATGGAGAAGGTTTTGCCGTTGTCTCTCTGTTAAAAGTGATGTTAAATTTGCTGTGTAAACTTGCACTGCTATGCCCAATAGAAACATGACCACTATTACCAACCGTTTAGAATTCCCATTTTTCAAAAACTCAACATCTGCAATCATCACACACACAAAACGTTGATAATACACTATGTCAGAGTACGAGGAAACAAGTTGATATATCGTACAACTACTGCCTCTGCAAATTATCAGTTACTTTTAAGTTTTAACGGATGCACATAATTTTTTTTAAAAAAATCTTGAAATCTTGATCCTGTTTCTCAATCTCTCTCTCCATCATAGTTCTACACCAAGACCACTATTAGAAAAAACATTAATTACTTCATAGATTTTATAAAATCATCATTCATAAATAAAAACATAAAAAGCTTCTCAAAGCCACTGAACCAACAAAATAATATATA